>NC_041381.1:612729585-612741160 GCF_002162155.2 Triticum dicoccoides
TATAGATTTGAGATCCGTGTAACATCTTTTAGGTTTGCCATTGATTAATCTTTTGTTTTTCTAATTGCACTAAGACGAGTTCTTAGCATTAAGTAGTAACAAGGTTAAATGTTGATACTATGTATACATATGGATCTTTTTTGGGGAATCTTTTTTGAGTTCATGGGGAACTTCTTTTAGGCATATAAATCTTAATCATCAACCAACTTTTTTGTACTTTTATAGAAAGTTAGTAACTTATACTACTTTTATACTATTATGGAATTTTGGTTTAAGTATTCATGATCTGACATTTTGATACCACTAGTCTGACATATACTCTGTTGGAACCGTATTAGTATGATGTTAGCATGCTTCATTAACTGCATCCCTATGAAGGAATGATGATAGCATAGTGTTTGCATGGATCACGAGGCATGCATTGAACCGAGATAACATGGGGTGGCACTGCCACCAGAGGGGTGGCATAGTCACCGGGTGTTAAAAATCCACATAATAGTGTATATATATATATATATATATATATATATATATATATATATATATATATATATATATATATATATATGTAGTTTATATATTTATATAGTTTTTTTCATTTGCGAGAGATAAGACTATTTCTTATATGTGTGAATTGACCGGTGTTTGTGTTTGATGCAGTTCAGCTTGAAGGTAAAAGGGTCGGCAGCCTTACCGGCCAAGGGGACAAACCCTGGTGTTGTTGACGCTTCGATGGCTCTCGCTGAAAAGAGTGGTGACAACTTGGGCTTGAACTGCATGGTCTGCGGCATCACAGCAAGCAGTCAGAAGAACATGCAAGATCACCTCAAAGGGAAAATTCATATGAGGAAGACTGCCATGCTCGCGCAACCATATCCTAAGGAGGATGGGGTAAGGAATATGGTTTAGACTTTGCCAACCCTACCCAAATTCAACAAAACAATATATATGTGTGTGTTTACTGTAGCATGGTTAACTATAATATTCATAAGTTCATATGAAGCTACTTGAATCGGTTGTCTTTCCAACTCATTTATTGACCACAATACTGCCTCCTTACAAATATGTAACACCCCCTCAAATTATGAGCGTAACTTTGACTAATAAGATCTGAGTTGTATGCCACAAAAAATATATCACTGATTTTGTATCTGAAAGAAGTTTCAAATGCTATAGTTTTTGTGGCATATAGCTGAAATTTTATTAGTCAAATTTATTGTTGAAGTTAGGCTGAAAGCTAGAGAGGGTCTTATATGCTTGAAAGTAGGTATTATTCTGATCCTATTAGTGTAAAGTGCTCGTTCTTTTGTATACAAAAGGGCCCAAACTGCAAATCAAGTAGTAATACATGGCCAAAGTGTATCATGATTTCTGGAACATAAAGAGGTCTCAAAGGCTATTTAAGCATGATTGCTGAGAAACCAATTTTATATGTTCTTACAACTGTCTTTGGTGCTAATTTCTAGTCTAGTAAAATGTTTGCATTCTTCCATTATCTTTGAACATTGAGAGGCGCGAGAAGCACCGGAGCTTGCGAGAAGAGATTTTCTAAACCTAGGAACATATGAACCCTATAGCCTTATAAGGCTAAAGAAGTTTGATAAAATACACCGCATGAGACATGTGGTTAGCAAAATCAAAATACATAGAGGATGGATACAAGTATATGCATCTAAAATTTAAAACTTAAATATGACCTTACACTGTTCCTTGTTCATCTAGGTCTCATAGAGTCCTATTTAAGTTTTAAAGTTTGCACGCGCATACTTGTATCCTTTCCTAATTGCACGATTTATGTCATATTTTGCTGAAACTTATGTGCATATTTTTAGGGTTTATAAGGTTCAGATGTACTCCCTTCATTCCATAATTCTTGTCCTGGTTTTAGTTCAAAAACATAGATTCATCGTCAATGCCAGTTCAAAGACTTGGTATTTCAGGAGATTCCACTATCAATGTTGCAGCGAGGGATGTGCCACTAGTGTCTTTCCAAGTTTTTTGCTAGTGCCATCTCAGTCCTTTTCCTGTCAATCTCTCCTTCCCTGACCATGTGATGTTTTGGTGTTGCACTCTCCCTTCAAACCTTGGTTGGTTTTATCCGGCATTATATTTTGACATCTTATCATTTCTCAAGACGTGATTGGGAAAAACCCAACCAAGGTTGATCGTCTGAACGGTCTGAAAAGACAGCAGAACATGAAACATCACATGGTCAGAGAAGGAGAGAGTGACAGAAAAGGGACTGAGATGGCACTAGCACAAAGCTATGAAAACATTAGTGGCATATGTCTGAATACACCAATTTTTGTTTCAAAGTGTGATTTTGCCTCTGTTCTTCCTCAGGTCTCCATAACCTAAATGGGTGTCTGCTTAGTGGAGTTTGTGTTTTTTCATGCAGGTCTGCTCAAAATCAAATGCATCAGCAGCCATGCTACCGGCCAAGCGGAAGAACTCCGACGTTGTCCCAGCCGCATCCACCCTTTCAGCTGGGCCAAGCAGCAAGAATCAGAAGCAAGATCACCGCAAAGGGAAGGCTCACATGAAGATGGCGGCCTCGCTTGCGCCTGGAGAAGCGGAGGAAGAGGCAGAGGTGGAAGGCGGCTACACGCCATGGAAGTTCGAGATGGTGACCGAATCCGGGACACTGTGCGAGGTGGTGCAGCTGAACGGCTCCATCCTCTGCGAGGTGTGTGACCAGCAGGCCCCGGACCGCGTCACCATGATGTGCCACCTCCAGGGGAGCAAGCACATCTCCAAGCAAGCCAAGCAGAAGCAGTGCGAAGCCGTGGAACCACCGGCTGCCGTCGCTGCTGATGGCGATGGGCCAGGATCAGAAATGGTGCCCATGGAGGCCAATGGCGTGGGCCGGGTGGACGGTGGCTCCCTGCTGTGCAAGCTCTGCAACGTGAAGGTGGCGTCGGAGTGCGACATGGAGTCTCACTTGTCCGGCAGGAAGCACACCAACAAGGCGAAGGTGGCTGCAGTTGGTGTCGGTGCATGTGGCAACGAGTCAGGATCAGAAACTGTGCCCATGGAGGCCAATGGCGTGCGCCGACTGGAGGGCGGCATCCTGCTGTGCGAGCTCTGCGACGTGAAGGCCCCGTCGGAGTGCGTCATGCGGACTCACCTGTCGGGCCGGAAGCACACCAACAAACTCAAGGCCGCCGCTGACGCCGGTGCAGGACAGGAGGTGAAGAAGGCCGCCATGGTCGGCAGCTCATCCAAGGAAGTCACCTCCATCGTCGTCAACAGCAGCGATGACTCAGTGAAGAAACCAGCAGCGGGAGAGATTGAGGTGGTAGTATCATCGGCAACGCCTCAAGTGGACGTCGCCGCCCCGGTCTGCGCCCGTGTCTCCTTCGTGGCGCCCATGGAAGTAGACGAAGGTGCTGCCAAAGCTGAAGAACAAGAGAAAGCTGATGCCGAGGAAGAGGGAGCCGTGGAGATCGACGGAGGCGCCGCCGTGACCGGCGAGGAGTATTACATCAAGGCGGAGGGCAAGCTGTTCGTCACGCTGCGCCAGGCGGACGACAGCCTCTCGTGCGGCCTGTGTGGCGTGCACGGCTGTGACAAGCGCGGCATGATCAATCACATCTACACCAGGGACCACTGGCGCAGAGCCCGTCTCGCCGAGGAGAAGGGGCGGGCGGTGACCAACAACGGCGCCGGCGCCAGCCCCGGCATCCCGGTCACCGGCGGAGCGGCTCAGGTCGACAACTGACGGCAGCCGTGCGTGAATTTGGGACGGCGATGTGTGCTGAAGTTTGCTTTGATATACCTTTATGTGTGTATGGACCTGTTGAGACTCCAGTACAACTGTTGAACCCTCGTGTGGGTTAAGTCTCAAGTGTGAGTGAACTTGGAACCATCTGAGCATTTTCTGCCAGTACAACTTGTTTTAGACTTCAGTAGAATTTGTTTCCAACTATTTTCTGCCTGCATCTTTTGGTAGTACTATTTACTAACTTGTTTTCAAATCAGCCATACTAACGATGCCTGGAGAAGATCGCTCCCAGCCACACCATTATCATGATAACATCAGTTTGATCAATAATCTGGCTGCTGATACAGCGCCCATCAGGAGAAGGGAGAAGTTCAAAACAGCAGGGTTACATAGGCGGGCATGATAAGGATGTAAATGAATAAACAGAACTGCAGAGCCATGCATGAAATATTGCCAGCGAGAAGGGCCAGGGAATGTGCAACATAATACTCCCTCCGTTCGGAATTACTTGTCATAAAATGGATAAAAATGAATGTATCTACAACTAAAATACATCTAGATACATTCATTTCTTGGACGAGTAATTCCGAACGGAGGGAGTACAAATCAACACGCAGTGGCTATTCAAGGATGGCCTGTTGTCGATAACAAGATGGTACGGCCTATTCAGCATGTCTTTATAAGGACTACTCTACATGACTTCAGACGAAAGCTAGAAAAACTTTCTGCCCAAAATAACCACATCTTGTTTTTTACATGGTTTAAAACCTTTCTGCTCTACTGGATTTATTGACGGTAAACAGAGCACATTATCTGAAGAAAGAAGTGCAAAAGTACAGTACATGTACCCTCTGTTCAGCAGGCCAACAGACCGAATGACATGGACTAAAACGTGATGTGATACATACCCCCATCACATGAGTTCATCACAGTAGACTGAATTGTCGAGGAATGAATTGTTTATAGAATGCTTGCTAGTCCTTCCTTCTTGGCAGCCGGCCTGTTCCCAGGGAATGCAGTGCGGGATACATCAACGAGGGCCTTGAAGCTGTATGGCTCATGCATCGACAGCTCCGAAAGTACCTTCCTGTTGAGTTGGACGTTCTCCTTCATCAGTCCATGCATGAAGTTGCCATAGTTCACCTGGGCAGTAAGTTCAGACAATACATCAGACACATGTGTGTGTGCGTACAGTAGCAAAACTAGAAACCCGGTAGCTTATACTTTGTTATCGTATTCTGCTTGGTTTCTTTGGGAAAAAAATTTAACATGAGAATGCAACAAATTTCATTTCATCGTCAAACCTTGAATGTAAATAGATACTACATACCCCATGGAGTCGTGTACCAGCATTGATGCGCTCGATCCAGAGAGACCGCATGTCCCTTTTCTTGTTGCGCCGATCCCTGTATGAATATTGCAATGCTTTTTCTACACGCTCCCTGGCGATTCTTATGCAGTTTTTAGCCCTTCCTCGGAATCCCTTGGCTAACTTAAAAATCTTCCCCTTGTTCATCTTTGAGATCTTGGCTCACACAGTATTTACTCCCTATATTCACAACATCAAAGTAAGAAATTGGAGCAAATTATGAATTACTGTAATGAAATAGAAGTTCAGAGTACACGCCAATACTTCAGACATTTATTCCTCGAGAAGGGAATGCATATGAATAAAACATACTTAAGGACAGTTATTTTCAGCCTAGACTTCTTCAGGAACCAGTTTAAGCTTCTCTACCCACAGGAGCTGCGGCATAGAGAAGTCTATAGACTGTAAGTATCAGTTATTCTGCCCCTTAGTTTATTTTATTTTCTGATGAAAAGTCCATGGACTGTAATTATGTAAATCTTAAATTATATTGTGTAATTTTTTGCTGTGTTTATCATAGATATTATTAACATTATAAAATAAATAATACAACAAAAATAAGATGTAATTTGTACTTGACAACAAGTTAGATAAAAAGAGGTTGTGAAGGCATTACAAGGGTTTCCCCCAAGAAAAGCAGTCACGATAAAAACTAATCATCAAGGTACGACACTAGCAGCAATAGCATCATGAATTGTGCCGACAGTCTGTTTTGAATGACTCCACCTATTTTTGAATCGCTTACACTCATAATTTCTCTTTGTGTGCTCACTAAACTTGCTTATCAAATAAACATACCCAAGTAAGTTCAAACATCTGGTGGGACGGTTATATACATGTACTTCTTCGATACGCACATCAAGAAAAACTATATGGGTCATAGGATCCAAAGTTACTTTCGCCTTTCCCATTCTCGTCTATGACAAAATGAATGTTAAAACTGGATATGTGCTTGTTTAGTGTCTACCAGAGATGAAAAAAAATTGCGCTAAAATAGGATCGGGTACTGTGTAGTACTGTATTCCAATCGACAGTTTCCACTTGGAATTGGCCGTCAGATTAAAAAATAACGTGAAAATTATAGCAAATGCAAGCAGCAGTAGATGGTGCAAATGTGTGATCTGCTTGCTAATTCAAATCCTGCCACCAACAAAGAATCATTTCCAGCCAATCCGACACTATCCGGCGGCAGGCAAGGGGCGTCAAGGGATTCGGACGGTCGCGAGCTACGGCAAACAAGCACGCGGATTCAGTGGCAGGAGCCGGGCCGGCCATGCCGCGCGCGGTGGAATCATATACACCTAGCACGCGCGAGCGGGAGATGTACATGTGTGTGCAAGCACGTACGTACCGAGAAGCAGGGAAGAAGAGCCGGTGCGGAGTCGTTCGGGGCGGAGCAGCTCGGAGTAGAGGGAGGCGACGGAGACCGGCGTCGGCGGCGGGCGGCGGGCGGCGGAGTGAGAGCTCGGGCGCGTGAGAGGAGAAACCTAGAGCTTTGTTTTCTGTGGATCGAGCGAGCACGAATGTGGGCAGAATCATTTTCTTGGGTGCCAATCCGGCCCACAAGACGTCGATAGCACCCGCGCCGCTCACAAAGACCGGCCCGTTTAGCTGCCGCGCTTGTACATCACTAGCCTCACACACGTTCAACGCTACAATAGGCCAGTCCATAGAATTAGCCTCGGACGTTTGTAAATAAAAAAAGGAAAGCAGACAACGCTGTGTGCATGCAGAAAATCAAATAAATTTTTGAAATATTTATTAAGTTTTTATATAGTTAATAAAACTAAAATAAATGGTTATTTATGGAATCAAAACTGCTCTCACACTTTTACAAAATGTCCATGTAATTTAAAATAGGTTTCTCATACATTAAAAAGTATTCATAAAATTTGTAAAAACAAATCATATATTTTTAAATAAATCATGAAATTTAAAAGTTTTTCTTACATTCTAAAATCATGTACTCCCTCCAATCCGAATTAATTGAAGCAACCTCTGTACAATGTTCATTAATAAAGAAATTGTTCACATGTTTTTTATGAAAATTTTCATATGATATTAATAAGTGTTCACGCTTTCAAGTAAGTGCAATAAATAAATTCCAATAATATTAAAAAGTGGTGATACATATTTCCTAAATGTTCATGTATTGTTTTACAAAAATGTTCTTGTCATTCTAAAGAGCGAGCACGGGTGGGCCGAATCGACGATTGATCGGCCCAGATCTGATTTCTAGGGCCCAGCTTATGTTAGCAACGTCCATTTTGAAAGAAAAGAACATGAGGAAAGGATGGGGTTGTTTGAGACTATTCCACTCCACCAAAATCAGCTTTATTTCCTTTCAAAAAAAACTGCTTCATTTCCAGTTCAAAAAGAAAATCAGCCTCACTTCACTATATTCACTTTGGAGTAGTTCCACTCGGCTCGAGTTTCGAGAATGGAAAAATTTGTTGGGAAAGTTTTTTTTTGAGGAATCTCTCAATCTTTATTCAATCCAAGGAAACAGTCATAGGTACAGTTTCTGGGTCATGGGGTGTGCCCAACACACCCCAACCAAACATGACGCCCTATACCTAGCTTACAAGCATATTTTGCGAGATTATGAGCCTCGAAATTGAAATTCCTACGCTCATGAACAAAAGAGCAAGAACTAATATTATTAAAATGACTCCTAATTTCATGCACAATGGATGCATTCGGACCTCCGGTGCCCCTGTTGATGTCGTTAATCACCTCCTGGGAGTCCGAGGCCACATAGATGTTTCGCACCCCAAGGTCGTCGGCGAGTGCTAGTGCCTCCCGACAAGCATAAGTCTCCAAAAGAAGAGGATCCCCGTGTGTGGTGATAAATCACCGCCGACGATCCCAAATAGACTCCGTCCTGGTCCCGGCATAGAACTGCCACTGCTCCTCCTCTGCTTCGCCTTGCCACCGCCCCATCTACATTGATCTTGACGCTGCCAGCCGGCGGTCGAAGCCACCTCAATGGCCTTTCTTGGGCGGGTAAAATACGGGCTGGCTGATGCTCCTGAGTAGTAATGAGGCCAAGATCGCTAATGTAGTTGTTGACAAAGTTGACAGTCTGTTGTGGGCTTTGGAAGATTGCTTCATATATAGCTTTCCGACGAGCATACCAAATCGACCATAGAGTGATGACCATACGTGTAAAGTTTACATGGTCCATCGACTCGTGCAGCTGGAAAAGCCAGATTCTCGCATCAGCTTCCTTGTTCTCGGTCATGTTGGTTACGATGGTGTCTAGAGTTAACGCCCAAACACACCTCAACATAGTGCAGGAAACAAGAGCATGTCTCCATGAGTCCTCGCAGCCACACAGCGGACAAGCGTCGCGGGTCGACATGTTCCTCCGGTTCAAAATGTCAGTAGTTGGCAGTGAATGGTGTGCCAACCTCCATAAGAAGATTCTGATCTTTGAGGGAACTTTTATTTTCCACAGCATGCTCCATGATGCCTCATCTCTATCGGAGCTAGATGTACCGCCCCGACCTTCCAACCATTCCTCCCTCTGCATTTTCGTTCGTTGCAAGAATTTATACGCCGAGCTTACCGTGAAATTTCCCTTCTTCTCTGGAAACCAAGCCCAGAAATCCTCTATATTGCGTGTGCCAACTGGTATCCTCAAAATAGCTTCGGCGTCGATCGGTAGAAAAACCTGTCTAATGACTCCTTCATTCCAAGATGCAGCAGCCGGTAGCATTAGCTCGGAAACGTACCTGGGAGTGTCGGCCACGAGCGAAGTAATCGGTCGTGGAATCATCTCTTTTGGTATCCCGTTGTCAACCCAAATCTTCGTCGTTTGGCCGTTGCCAATCCGGCGAATGATTCCTTGCTTAAGCAGATCGCGGCCCTCTATGATTGCACGCCAAATCTATGATGGTTTTGAGCCCACCTCTGCCTCTAAAATTGTTCCCCCGGGGTAGTAAGCAGCTTTCAAAATTCTTGCACTCAGGCTCGTTGGTTCTTGTAGTAATCTCCAAGCTTGGCGTGCCAACAGGGCCAAGTTAAACAGTTCAAGATCTCTAAAACCGAGGCCTCCCAAGTGCTTTGGTCGAGTCATGATATCCCAAGAAACCCATGCAGGCTTTCGTTCACCTTGTTTGCAGCCCCACCAAAATTTCCGGATAATAGATTTTATGTGGTCGCATAAACCTCGTGGCAACTTAAAACAAGACATAGAATAGACCGGGATAGCTTGGGCTACCGATTTGATTAGCACATCCTTTCCGGCAGCTGAAAGGCACTTACTCATCCACCCTTTCACCTTGTCCCAAACTCTATCACTCAAGTATTTGAAGGTTCCCTTCTTTGAGTGACCTACATCAGTTGGCATGCCCAGGTATCTGTCACTCAATGATTCATTTGGTACCTGGAGGAAGCCTTTAACAGCGTTGCGAACTATCTCTGGACATCCCTTGCTGAAAAAGATGGAAGATTTGTCCTTATTAATTCTCTGCCCCGAGGCCATACAATAACTATCCAACAAGTTTGACACTGCTTCTGCTCCATCAACGCTCGCCCTAAAGAACAGCAGGCTGTCATCCGCGAATAAAAGATGACTGACCGCCGGTGCAGACGGTGCCACCTTAATGTCGCTAAGCTGGGATGACTGATTCTGGGATTTTAAGAGGCACGAAAGGCCCTCTGCTGCTATTAGGAAAAGGTATGGAGAGATCGGGTCTCCCTGTTGTATACCTCGTGAGGGTGTAAACACGTCAGACTTAACGCCATTGAACATGACTGAAAAGGTTACTGAACTCACCATAGTCATCACAATATCAACCCATGCTGGTGCAAAACCCAACTTGTGCATAATAGCTCTCAAGTATGTCCAATCCACACGATCATAAGCCTTCATCATATCGAGTTTCAATGCAGCATAGCTATTATTCTTTGATCTACTCCTCTTCATGAAGTGCAGACATTCATAAGCTGAAATTATATTGTCTGTTATTAAGCGCCCTGGTACAAACGCCGATTGCTCCTCGGATATGATATCCGGTAATACCAGCTTCAGACGGTTTGACAAAACTTTGGAGGCAATCTTATAAAAAACATTACATAAGCTTATCGGTCGGAATTGAGAAAGCAACATGGGGTTTTGTACCTTAGGGATGAGAACCAACAATGTGTCATTTATGCATGCCGGACTCTCTTCTCCTTTTACAATTGCTAGCACCGATTTAGTAACCACCCCTCCACAAATATCCCAATGCCGCTGAAAAAAGTGTGCTGTGAAGCCATCCGGACCCGAGGATTTTGTGGGGAACATTTGAAACAAAGCTTCCTTTACCTCTTTATCACTATAAGGTGCAAGAAGGGTTTCATTCATAGCATCAGTCACTTTCATCGGTACGTGATCAAGCACATCGTCCACCCCCTGAACTCCCTCTAAGGCATATAGTGTTTTGTAAAACTCGAGGGCCATCTGTTGCATCTCTGTTAAGTCGTCGATCATCTACCCATCCGGTCGTTGTAGCGCCTTTATTAGGTTCTTCCTCCGGCGCAATGAGGCTCTCATATGGAAAAAGTGAGAGTTTCGGTCCCCTTCCGAGAGCCACTGGACACGGGATCTTTGCCTCCACATGAGTTCCTCCCGTAAGTATAGCTCGATCAGACGATCATTAATCTTGACTTCCGCATGCGATGTCCCAACACGTGATGCATCATTACGCATTCTTTCCGTCTCCTGCTTTAAACCTCTGATTTCCCCTCGTACACTACCAAATGTGGTACGGGACCAATCACCCAAGTTGTTTGCAAGAGCCTCTAGTTTAGCCTGTACCTCATGCACATGCAAGTTGTGGCCGTTGGGCTCCCAGGCCGTTTTAATGGTCGTCTTGAGCTCAGGGTGCCTGTCCCACATGACTTCATACCGAAATTGATTTCTCTTTTTCCTGCTTCTCGGTGGATAGAGCTGGACCAGTATCGGCGAGTGATCCGATGTTGCGGCCGTCAAGTGCTCCACCGATGCCGACGGAAAGAGGCCGCACCAATCAACTGAGCCCAGTGCCCTATCCAGCCGTACTCGGGTGTAGGAACCACCCGCGACTCTTTTTTCGAAAGTCCATTTAGTTCCTCTGAAACCAAGGTCGACCAGACCGCACACATCTACTGCGTCCCTAAAACCCTGAATTTGAGACTAGCTTCTGGAACCAATGCCGTCATGCTCATCATGTTTCAGGACTTCGTTAAAATCTCCCACACACACCCATGGTGGGAAAGGTGACTTGGCAAAAGATGATTGCTCCTTCCTTATCAATCCAGCGACTGTGTTCGAGCTGTGGTGGTTGGAGCCGCTGGCACGAGCGAGAGATGTGGATGTGGGAGATGGATTGGCTGCTCTGCGTCATTGATTCCATCATCGAGCTCACCCCGTCAGTCTAGTAGATCCCCAATGGCAGCGCCTAGCTCATCTAGATGACCACACAATGATAAATGAGGGGACCAAGTTCTGCTAC
>NC_041381.1:612741419-612755369 GCF_002162155.2 Triticum dicoccoides
AAGTGGTGGTTGTGGTGCCCGCGGGTGCCGCCCAAGCGGCTGCTTGAGGAGTCCAGGAGGAAGCTGCACCAGAGCAGGGACTGCGCGAACCAGGCCCCATTGTGGTATGCGCCAATAAGACCACCAAAGGCATTTGTGGCACTAGTGGTACACAGAAGTCATGGGTGATAATTGGTCCGCTGCTTCGGGCAAAACCGATTCCCTGGGTGTGACGGGCGGTGTTTTTTTTTTGAAAAGGGGGGACTCCCCGGCCTCTGCATCAGAACGATGCATACGGCCACCTTAATAAATAAGCAAATAGGTTCAACAAGGTCTTACAGTCTGAAACAAAGTCACGGCAAGCTCACAAAGAGCCACAACGCTAAAGACAAAAAACCAAGAGGCCACAACCGGCTAGCATAACAAAGATAGGAAAACTAATCGCATATCCTATTACATGACCGCCATCCAAACCGATTGAAGATATCCCATGCTATCAACTCCCACCGGATAGATCCAGTAACCAAACGCTCCCTGGCCTTCGTCGGAGTGAGTAACGACCACATACGGATCAGCGCAGTGGCTCGGAATATAACCTGCAAAAAATGAAAATTTGTTGTTCTGTTAAAAGCCAAATCATTTCTGCAGTTCCAATTTGCCCATAACAAAGCACATACTCCTACGCGAATGTGTCTAGCTGTTTCGGACTCTATCCCAACAAGCCACGTTCCAAATAACGTACTGACAGAATTCCAAGGAGTAATGTTAAAGGCAATGTGCACCCTCTGCCACAAAACTTTGGCCAACGGGCAATCAAAGAAAAGGTGTTTGATAGTTTCATCCCGATCACAAAAACTTTGGCCAATATGCAACTGAAGTTTTCATGTGTTTCAAAATGTGTTATGGCATTGCTAGTACAGGTTGCTACTTTGCATCGTCCACCGTTTCTATTGTTGAATCATACGTGCTTTTTCATCATGCGGTTTCCAGACTTTTCTCGTTTCCTTTTTTTTCTTTGTAGATTGGAACACCTTGCATTCCAGAAATTACGGTGGACCAGGCAAATCAGCGGCCACATCGCGGGTTACATCGCATGAGAAACGTGGCAACCAGACATGTTGATGTTGGCCATCGAGGTAGTAGCTCCGGCAATCAGAGGCAGCCAGCACATGCATGCGCTGGGGCATTACATGATCTGGGACGTACAGTACACTACACTTTGGTCAATGAAACCTAATTGCAACTGGAATTTCGCTTCTCTGAACAGCACACCTAGGATCTGCCGTTGTGGAGGCAATAGCCTGCTTCAGGGTAGGCAATCCGTCTCAAAAATGCACGACCTATACCCAATTGCTCCGCTAGCTCTATGGCCTTGAGCAGTGCGAGGACGTCGGCTTGCAGGGCATCATGCAGGTTTTGCAGCGATCCAGCCGCTGCCATGAGAATCACTCCATCAGGTCCTCTGGCGATGACGCCCCAGCCTCCCGGACTGGTAGCTGCATGGAAGAAAGAAGCATCAAGGTTTATTTTGACCACGTCCATGCATGGGCGGTGGCGACCAGCGGCTCACGGATTCCCGTTTTTCTCTTGTCTTTGGGCCTAAACATTTTTATGGTTTGCTTTATTCCTCTTTCTCCACCTGGACCAAAGAAGAGAGATCACCCGTAACACAGATTCCTTAGCATGATTCTTGGTGGGTGAAACTCTGTAGGCAGAGCGACTTTTCTCGTTTCCTCTCTACTATATATAGCTCTTTGTTTTGTGCAGACCACAGTAGCATAGCATGGTGTGCATTTTCCAAATCATCCCCGCATATACTGCATACTCGATCAAGTTCATATCTTCTTTTGTTGGCAAAGAATCAGTGGCACTTCTCCCAGCGTGATTATACAAAACATCGAACCGTCATTCGGAACTGCACCAAAACACCTAAACCATGATAGCTAAGCTCAATGAAGGGACCATACAGATTGTCTCAATTTGGAAGCAAGTCAGGGCCACTGAGTGAAGGGATCAATAGAAGATAAGTTTTTTTTTTTTTGGTTTCAGGGCATCAAAGAACTTATATTTAAGAACGGAGGGAGTATTTTTGAAAGGAGAAATAACTATCAACGCCTCGAGGAGAAACGTATACACAGGCGATTCTCATTCCAGCTAAATTCTCAACTTCTGATGAAGCCATGACTCTACACAGTTTCCGACAAACAACAAATTCCCGCACAAAAAATACTGGAAAAAGGGAATAAGAAATGTATATACAGGCGATGCTCTCACATATCATGAATCAGGACAGGTACTCAAAAGGTTGGGGCGGCTGGGGCTCGTCGTCGTCGACGGCCATGGCAGAGGCACCGGGCACCGGCTGCCCTGTCGCGGGGGCGTCGGTGAGCACGACGAGCTCCTCGGCCTCGCTGGGCTGCATGTCTCGTAGGAGGATGAACCCGCCGCAGGGGGCGGGCCTCACGGGGACGTATCGGCTGCCCTCGATGAACTTGATGAACTTCTCCTGCAGGGGGACGACGCGGGCTGGGTTCGCCAGGATCTGGAAGGCCGGTTCTGGCTCTGGAGCCTTCTTCTCTGCAGTGCTGTCCACCTGGCAACAAAGATTTCAGAGAGACGGGTCAATCCAAATGAGGCAGACACTGGGGTGGGTTCATTACTGAGCAGCACAAGGCTGCATATTAACAGCTAAGGGCCAAGGGCGTAGCTATGTTGTACTTGCTGTGATGTCTAGTCCGTAAGAGGATGCTGATACAGTAACCAAGATGGTTGTGATGAAGTAAAACGACTAGAATGTGGTTTAATTAATTATAGGCTGAACCTTTCGAAGTTTGTAAAATTCTTGGGTGATGGGAAGAGGGTGAAGCGAAGCACAGATTAAATGAAGTTTTATTCTTACCTGCATTGCATCAGCTGCCTTGCCAGAAGTAGAACCGGAAGCATCTTCCGTTGACTTCTCCTGGTTAGCAGCTTTGCTTTCTGCTTCTGCTGCTGTCTTCTCCTGGTTAGCAGCAGCTTTGCTTTCCGCATCCTTCTTCGCCCTAGATTTTGCCTTGGCATAGGTTGACAAAATGGCTGTGGGCAGCTCGACAGCCGAAGTTGTAGCCTGCTGGGTCGTCGGTTTCGGATACTCAAAGAGGGACGGCTTAGCATGTGACATAAATTCAAACTTCGGCACTTCCAGATTCGAGTTGAGACCCATGATGGCCGTTGGCGAGAAGGCCAGGCTGATGAAGTATAGGAGAGGGTACCAGTACCAGAACTGGGTGAAAACAGCGAGGCCAATCACAGCAGTGAGCTTGTCATGCTTGTTCCTCGAGCGAAGTTTGATTGTGACATTCCTGCCACCGGCATCTAGAATGCCAGAAGCAAGTATGGCGCCCATTTTGCTCATGGTGTCCTCGTGCTTGTCAAGAATGATCTTTTCCAACTGACGCCTAAATGTTCCAACACGAGAATCAAAGGACTCATTAGTCTGGATCATGACCATTGCCATAGCAATTAGAGCCCCCTGGCGTACGAAGTCAACAACGTCTGATGTGAGAGGCTCCAACAAGGAAATGGCATCACTTAACCCTGTGCCTGCACAGGATATCCCAACAGCTAGGGCTGCACCATAACGAACATGTGGGTTGTACGATTCAGAGAGCAGGGACACAATTCTTGGAGTCTGCATTATCAGAACAGAAGATGTAAGTTGTGGATCAAAGCTATTGATGATTCTTTATTTTAGCATTTTTTTCTATTAGATGCCAAAGAGGTGCAGCAGCATAAATGCATAATGAACACCAGGTCCATGTTGTTCCTTGGAATAAAATTGAATAGAGGGCAGACCTGCTCAGGTTCGTTGTATAGAACAAATCCAAGACCCATAACTGCAGTCCTACGAACATCATCACTGACGTCCGATACAGCGAAGTGCAGCAGCTGATGGATAGCTTTGTTGTTTGCAGTTCCTCTGTACGCTAGAGCCAATGCATACATACCACCATAACGTAGTATGGGATCTTGATCTCTAGTCATTTGTTCGATCAAGGTGTCAGCTTCCTCCTCCCTGCCATACATTGTCAATGCGATGCCAAGTGCCAAACCCCTGCGGAGCGAGAGAGAAAGATGTCAGAAACAAGAGCTAGATGCATCTTCAGAAATACCGCAACAATTATTGAACAGCACTGACCTGATAATCTTTTCATGCTGTGTATCATGTGCATAAGCAAGCATCTCACCGGCCTTCTCACTGGCTGTGCCAACCATGAGCAAACCCATGCCGATACCAGCTGCTTCACCAGCTACTGCACTGTCTGTGTAAAGGACATTCTTTATGTCCTCAAACACTTCTTCATCTGCTGTCCCGAGAGATGCAAGCCCAAGTCCCAAACAGGCACCATGCTGGATGACCTGTATAATAATACAGTTTTGATTAAGAAAATTCACAATATAATTAGCATTACGCAAAAAGGACAAGGAACAAAATGTCACCTCTGCACTGGTGTTGCGAAGGCTTTCACGGAGGAATTGTTTGATTCCTTCGCCATGGTTGGCATGAATCAAACCTAAAGCATAGAGGGCACCACCTTCTGAATATGGACTGCCACCACCAACTGCACCATTTTGAGGTAGGTACGGGGCCATCAAAGCCCGACCTTGCTGAAGGTGGCCTCTATGAATGACACCCAGTCCAGCTGTCGCACTAAATTTAGCCCAATTGGTTGCCTTGCTTAACCATTCCTAAAAGACAATACCAAAATGAGACATTACAGGGGCAAAAAAAAAAACTCTGCATGACAACAAAACAACCAGATTTTTTTTTACCAGATTTTCTCTTAAAAAGGTATCTACAGTTGTTCCTGCATGCATGATCGCATTGGAACAAACAGTTGCACTATGGCAAACATTGCCACTCGTTTCCACAGCCTGCTTTATTGTCTTCAGAATTAGAAGATCAGACCTACCAAACAAACAAACCCATCAAGGTGATGTCAGATATAGAAGTTGCAAGAGACCAGGGTTCAACGTTTAGGACATAATAAGTTTACCTGTTGTGGCTATACAAAAATTGCAGCGTAAGCTGAATAGACTTCTCCCCTGACAGTATCCCTTTAAGTTTTGCAAGCCTATCAGCATGCGCTGCCTCATTTGGATCCACTGGGTGAGCATTTCTGTTTGAAGTAGTTGTGCCATCTCCCATCTGAACATCACCCGCTGGTTCTGTGCTAGTTGTACGCGCGTTAACAGTCTGATCAACCGGTAAAGCTGACTGGCCAGGAGTCTGTGAGTCCAGGCGATTCCCCACATTCAGAAGGAAGGCCTGATTTTCATTTTCCACTAGATCAAAAGCAATTTGGTATGCAATGAGAGCATCATCCTGCATAATGAACACAATATCTCAAGTAAGCAACAGAGACCACAATGTAAGTAGTGGTGGGCAGAGTAAAGAACAAACATATACCTGGCTTCCAGAAAGTAGTGTGTCCAATATATTCGCAACAGTTTCATGCTCGCCCAGAACCATAAGGCACTGGCAGATGCTCAGATAATCTGGATGCGGCAAAGTCTGGTATATTTTAACAAGACAGCGAAGAACCTGGCAATAAAATGAATTATTAGATCAACACATAAAGAATGTTAATTTTTGATTATTGTAAACTAAACTACTTGCTTTTTAACTTAATAAAACAATCATACTGCCAAATAAATTTTAACATAAAAAACTTAGGATACCTCAGAACGATATTCACGGTGACTAACATATTGATGAGAAAGGTTGATGCAATATGAAAGAGCCCCGTGAATATTAGCACACTGAACAATTGCTTCCTCCAGCTTATCCAGTCTCCTGCATTCAACAGCCATACCCATGGCCTGTTGGTATTTCCCATCAAGAATACACCTGCAGCAAAGAGTAACATTAGCTAAATACTCCATCTGATAAATAAGAGGATATGTGCAAACGGTAGGATATATTATCATACCTCTCCAACATCCTCTCCACTATGGCCTCTAGTCTAGGATCCACATTCTCTTCTTCCTCCATAGCTTTAGAAGCTCTTGTCTTGAAACTCGCATATTCATCTAATGCTTTGGCTGAAAGAAAAGAAGCACCAATTCAACACAATGAGCAAAAGAAATTCATGTGAAATAACATCCAGAATGATTGAGAAATAAAGACAAGTCGTCACCTAAAAGAGCCAGAGCATAATCAGAATCCTCAGAAACGTCAAACAGAGGTCCAGCACCAAGTGCATACGACAGTGCATCATTTAACTCGCCCAGGTAGTAGAACACCTACATGATAATGATACGCAGCAGTCATCAATATAAGCAATGCAAAATACGCCGCTTCTAGAAAAGGTATAAAATAACTTGAGATCCTACCTTAGAAACAACTAGTGCAGCAAGCTGTCTCTGGTCAAATTCGTCGTCTTCATACATGCTCTCGCTGCAGGCAAAAGGATATGATGGAAACAAATTATTGATTTGCTTCCTTGGAAATTCAGACAAGGAATTTATAATCTGAGCTTGGGTAACAAACAATAGATTGACTTCCCAAAACATGTGTCATCCTAAACTATTGCAACTTTGCAAGTAACAGTTGAATGGTCAGTCTGTCAAAGATGTTTCTTAGCACAGGGCAGGCATTACAACTGAACTGATTATAAGCAACCGAGCGAATCGAACTCGTAAAACAACTTGCACCAAACTGAAAGTTGAAAGCTTTCTGAATTGTCTCCCCTCCTCAGTTGACACCTCACTCCTACAACTGTCAGTTATATCTATCAAAGTGCAAAGAGTTGAAATTTTTACGATTGCTACCAAATACAGTAGCATCGTTTTGTGAATTCGCTTCGAACTCTCACGGAGGGCACATCCGCGCACTCGGACCGGACGAGGCCAACCAAACGAATCGCGGGACGGAAGGGAAATCCTCGTCAACCGGCCGGCATCTAGGGCGGCGGCAACTAGGTATCGCGGGGAGGATACGGGAGGGGGGGAGGGGTCTCACATGGCGGGGATGCTGGTGGAGATCTCCGGGTAGAAGAGGTGGACGACGGAGTTGAGGCTGGCGAGCGCGTGCAGCTTGAGCTCCTCCGCCGGCTCGTGGAGCATGGCGAGGATCCCGCCCGCCGAGCTCACCGTCGCTGTCGCCGCCATGGCCGCGTCGGCGAAGAGGTTGGTGTGCGCGATGGTCTGTGGTTCGGTTCGGTGCGGGGCGTGTCGTGAGTTGGAGGATGAGCACGACCTGGTACGCCGTCGTTGGGTTGCGGGCGAATATAAGGGCAGGACGGCGCGATGGGTCGGTCGACTCGACTAGGGAGTCGGGCGACCAGTCCGACGCCAAATCCTTCTGCGCTCCGTAACGAAACGGGCCGGCCCACTTAGCAGTGGTATAGGAGTGGTCTGGCCGGTTTCTTTTGTGTGTTTTCTGTCCGTTTTCTGCTGGCGTTTGTTCATTTTTTAACTTTTCTGTTTTCTATTTATTTTTCTTCATCTTAATTTTCGTGAATTTTTATTTTTAAAATTCGTGATTTTTTATGTTCACAAATTTTGACCAAATTAGTGAACTTTTTCCAAATTATCTAATCTTTTACCAAATTTTACAATTTTTCTGTAATTCGTGACTTTTTCAAATTTTGTTTTTTTAAGTAAAAAATTCCAAATTCATGAACTCTTATCCAAATTCATTAAATGTTTTAAATTCTTGCTATTTTTCAAATTCATGAACTTTTTCAATTTTGTGAAGTTTTTTCAAAACCCGTGAACAATTTTTTTTGAATTATATGCTTTTTGAAATCACATGAACTTTCTCGAAAAGGAAAATGGTTAACAGTCTAAGTCAAAGGTCAACTTATCGGAAAGTGAACCAGTCAAACCATCAACCCTCTCAGCCACTCGCTCACCCGTGCCATGTGGTGAGCACCACTTTGTTGGGACGGCCCACAAGCCCTCTCACGTGAGCATCATTTGCATAACAAGGGCAGCAGGTTCTGAGGAGGAGGTCTATAGTCCTACTATGTTTGTTGACTTCATTCGCGATCAGGCGGAAGAGTCAGTTTTCGTCCGCACCTGGCTGAAGATGACGTTTTCGTCCAAGCATGGGCCAAAGATGGACTCTTTGTTGCGGCTCTGGGCGAAAATCATCTCTTTAGTCAATGTTAGACCGAAGAGGGCTTCTAGGTCCACCTCTTCACGTAAACTGCCAACAAAGTTGCATGTCGTTCTTAGGGCGGACGAAAAGTTGCTCTAGAGAAACAATTCGAGGTTTCACGGAAAATCAAGGGGACAATGTCCTAGTGCCGACATTGGGGACGAGTTTTGATACTTTGGGAGAAGCCTACGACTTTTACAACCTGTACTCTTGGGAGAAGGGATTCGGCATTAGGTATGGAAAGATTTGACTAGGCCTCCTTTGGTTTGGAGGAATTTTAGAGGACAGGATTCTTATAGTTTATTTTTTTTCTTTAGAGCCCTTTGGTTCATAGGAATGGATTCCTATTCCTACATAGGATTGCTTCCTATCCTCCACATTTCATAGGAAAATAAAAATGAGCCTAGACTCAATGGAAAAATTCCTTTGGTGTCAACCAAATGGCATCTCGTTTCCTATTCCTACCCATAGGATTTGAGATACATGTCATCTCATTTCCTACAAAATTCTTATCCCTAAGATAATCATATCCTATGAACCAAAAGAGACCTAAATGTTGAGAAGACGAAGCGCATGCAAGAAGTTGTTTGTGGGTGTGCGGTGAGTACATCTTACTATAATGTATGATGTGTTTGCACAAAAAACTGGACAGAAAAATGAAATGTAAATATTTCGCTAACGTTTGAATGTGGTGTTCTTGTTCATGGTAAGGCGGGGTGGAGAACACAAGGTCTTGCCGTTGTGAGTGCCCTACACTGATAAGATTGTTGAGATCAAAGGACAATGGCTGGTACATAGCAGAGCACCATGAGCAGCACACTCGTTTGTTGTCCCCGACGTATGGGCAGACAATACACTGGCCGTCTGCCCATCACACAAGCATATAAATGTCTACAACCGGGATTTGGTGAAGAAGCTTCGGCAGCAATGTCAACCTTGCAAAGGTGTACAACATTATTGGTAGCTTCTTTGGATCCATGGAAAAGGTCCTTTCACAAAGAGGGCGTTGAAGAATCTGTGTGGTAAGATAAACCATGAGCAGGCAGAGGATGATGTAAGGAAAACAATGGAAGTTTTTGCCGAGCTTTTTGCGAGAGATCCACACTTGCACCCTTCACCATGTGCAAGCTGACAAGGGCAGTAGGGTCACATAGTTGATGTGGGCAAATAGAAGTAGTAGAAAGCAGTACACCTTCTTCGACAATGTTGTTATGTTTGACATGACTTACAACACAAACCTCTATAATACGCCCTTTGGGATTTTCGTCAGAGTTAACAACCATTTTCAAAGCATAATACTCGCGGGAGTGCTAGTCCGTGACAAGATGGTGGAGACATTTGAGTGGGCTATCTCTGAGATCGTTAGGATGATGGGAGGCAATGCGCCAAAACAATTTTGACAGGTACAAGTTTATGCACATGATAATGCTAATTGCAATCGGATGAGGTTAGCACGCACACGGAGAGAGAGAGAGAGAGAGAGAGAGAGAGGGAGGGAGGGAGAGAGAGAGAGATAGAGATAGAGATAGAGAGAGAGAGATGGCAGTCGTTTCGAGGAAGAAGAAAGCCTCGATGTTATCCCGAAACTCTTCGTTTGGGAGTGGAACAAAGAATTCATCTTTGTTTTTTCACGGGTAGAATTCATCTTTGGTGCTGCCGCGGACGAAGACCGTCTCTTTGGCCCAACAGGCCATGAGGATACCTCTTCGGTCGAGGAAAGAGTCTTTTCGGTCCACGAGGGAACGAAGAGTGATCTTCAGTCATGGCATGACCCATGAGGTTTAATATAAAAAAGTCCAAAGACAAATTTGCTATGGAAACATCATACCCTAGAGTTTTTATGGGAGGATGAGCCCCAGACTTCATGGTTGAATGCCTTTCAAACGATGTAACTATATTACCTATGCAATAAGGTATCCATGATGGCATTCCCCCAAAAAAGATATAATAAATTATACACTCTCGAAACTTCCACGTTCCATCAAGATATTTATCAGACCATATGTATTTCTAACAATATATGCATGAATAATAAGACAAGCGCGAACATATACATATACCTATGATACATCAAAGTGTCATAAAATTGGTCAATGGAGGGCGTAATTTCGTTTAGTTTGTATCTTTATGTGGTCTAGGTGGAGCTCCCATATTGCCTAAGTTCTGTACGAGGAAATATCTCGAGAGTAAAAATTAACATGACTTTCCTTTTAGAATATTATTTAAGCCTAGTGTACAATAACATCATAGTTGAATATTCAATTGTTGTATTTGAATATTTAAATGTACAATTATATTTTTAATTTGGTTAAAGATAATAGAAATATACCATTTAAGACCATGCTTAGGTGCATTTAGTTATAAAGTAGTAAAAAAATTTCACCTCGGTGTGGGTGCATGGCGGTTGCGGAGATGATGTACGCCGGCGGCTAAAGGTGCGGCCGGATATAAAGGATAACGCAGGCTTGCGGACGATGAGCACGTGACCAGACGAGGTACGCCGACGTTGTGGGCGAATATAAAAGGGGGGACGACGCGATGGGTCGGTCGACTAGGATAGGGAGTCGACTAGTCCGACGCCAAATCCTATTCTGCGCTCCATAACGAAACGGGTCGGCCCACTTAGCACTGGTAGTGCGGTTTTCCTATTATGGTGCCGGTTTCTTTTGTTTGTTTTCTGTCCGTTTTCTGCTGGCATTTGTTCATTTTTTTAACTTTTCCATTTTCTATTTATTTCCTTTTTATTTTTTTCATTTTAATTTTAGTGAACTTTTCTTTTTAAAGTTCGTGATTTTTTTAGATTCACAAATTTTGACCAAATTCGTCAAATTTTTCCAAATTATATAATCTTTTACCCAATTTTGCATCTTTTCTGAAATTCGTGGCTTTCTCAAATCCATGAATTTTTTCAAATTTTGTTTTTAAGTAAAAAAAACTAAATTCTTGAACTTTTTTTAAATTCATGAACTCTTATCCAAATTCATTAAATGTTTTAAATTTTTGCATATTTTTCAAATTCATGAACTTTTTCAATTTTGTGAAGTTTTCTCGAAACTCGTGAACATTTTTTGAGTTCTATGCTTTTTGAAATCACATGAACTTTCTCGAAAAAGAAAATGGTCAACAATCTAAGTCAAAGGTCAACTTATCAAAAAGTGAACCAGTCAAACCATCAACCCGCTCAGCCACTCGCTCACCCGTGCCATGTGGTGAGCATCAGTTTGTTGGGCCGGCCCACAAGCCCTCTCACGCGAGCATCGTTTGCTTAACCAGGGCAGCATGTGCTGAGGAGGAGGTCTATGGTCCTATTGCGTTTGTTGACTTCATTCGCGATCAGGCGGAAGAGTCGATTTTCGTCTGCACGTGGCTAAAGATGACGTTTTCGTCCAAGCATGGCCAAAGATGGGCTCTTTGTTGTGGCTCCGGGTGAAAATCATCTCTTCAGTCAATGTTGGACCAAAGAGGGCTTCTAGGTCCACCTCTTCACGTAAACTGCCAACAAAGTTGCATATCGTTTTTAGGGTGGACGAAAAGTTGCTCTTTGTTTTGTTGTGGATGAAAAGTTTTTTTTCTGATTGCCCTCATCATTCCCTCTCACGCCCTTTTCCTTCCCGCTCTTTCCTTCCCGACATCCCTCCCCCGCCCTTTTCCTTCCCGCCATCACCTCTCTTGTGCTTTTTCTTCCCGACATCTCACTCCTCCTCCTTTGTTCCTTTCCACTCGTTCTCTTGCCTCGCTCATTCTATTAAACTCCTCCCCTACTTGTTGATTATGAATGTCCCAAACTTGTCCTCCATCGTCCTCTGATTAGCCTTCCCTCACCTTCATCTTCTTCAAAATTACCAGAATCTATATCACCCGCTAATCTATCCTCATCCTTCTCTTCCATCACCCTGTGCATTTCCTTCCCTTTCACATTCCCATTAGACAAACCACTACCACCAATTACTACTGATTGACTGCTCAACCCTACTTCATGACCAATGAAAATGTGTAACACATAATTTGACTCTACATCGGGATGGCTAACATCCACTGGTTGTGACCCAGGTGGATCAATGTCATTATAATTAGACGACTGGCTACCTTGGTCGGGTTCATAGCATACACCCCATCGCCATCCAACAAACTCTCCTACTTCCATCAAGATATTTATCAGACCATATGTATTTCTAACAATATATGCATGAATAATAAGACAAGCACGAACATATACATATACCTATGATACATCAAAGTGTCATAAAATTGGTCAATGGAGGGCGTAATTTTGTTTAGCTTGCATCTTTATGTGGTCTAGGTGGAGCTCCCATATTGCCTAAGTTCTGTACGAGGAAATATCTCGAGAGTAAAAATTAACATGACTTTCCTTTTAAGATATTATTTAAGCCTAGTGTACAATAACATCATAGTTGAATATTCAATTGTTGTATTTGAATATTTAAATGTATAATTATATTTTTAATTTGGATAAAGATAATAGAAATATACTATACCATTTAGGACCATGCTTAGGTGCATTTATTTAGTTATAAAGTAGTAAAAAATGTTCAGCTCGGTGCGGGTGTGTGGCGTCGCGAGTTCGGTTGCGGACGATGAGCACGGTTGCGGACGATGTACGCCGATATCGAAAGGTGCGGGCGAATATAAAGGACGGCGTGATGGTCGACTAGGATAGAGAGTCAGACTAGTCCGACGCCAAATCGCGCTCGGGGCGCAGACACCCCCGACCGAAACGGGCCAACCCACTTCGTACTGTACCGGTATGCGGTTTCTAGTTTTTTTTTGTGGCCTGTTCTTTTGTGTTTTTTTCTGTCTCTTTTTTTCTGGTTTTTGTTATTTTTTTTCTTTCAAGTTTTGTCTTCATTTTTCCTTCATTATTCATTTTTATTTTCATGAAAATTTCTTTTACATATTCATGATTTATTTGAAATTTGCAAATTTTGTCCAAATTTGTGAAAAAACAAATATCTTTTTCTGAATTTCAATGTTTTCAAATTCATGAATATTTTCCCAAATTCACACAAAAAAATATCAAATTCATGATTTTTTCCAAATTAACAGTTTTCCCTAAATTTCCTGAACTTTTCAAATGTGTTAACTTTTTAAAAACCCATGAATGTTTTTTTCGAATGCTGCAATTTTTAAGATCACATGAACTTTTCAAAAAAAGTCAGTGGTCAAGGGTCTAAGTCAATGGCCAATCTGCCAAAAGGTGGACCAATCAAACCATCAACCCGCTTAGCCACTCGCTCACCCGTGCGTGTGGTGACCACAGGTTTGTTTGGCCAGCCCACAACGCTCTCTTGTGTGAGCACCGTTTGCTTAATTGGCGCACAAGCGCTACGAAGGAGGTCTCTAATTTGAATGTGTTTGTCAACTTCATTCGCGGCCAGGCCGAAGAGCCAGTTTTTGTCCGCACCTTGGTCAAAGAGGACGTTTTCGTCCACATATGGGCCAAAGACGGGCTCTTCTTTGTGGCTCCGGACGAAAATCATCTCTTCAGTCATTGTTAGATTGAAGAGGGCTTCTAGGCCCATCTCTTCGCGTAAACTGCCTAACGAAGTTGCATGCCATTCTTAGGGCGAACAAGAGTTGCTCTTCCTTTCTGTTGAGGAAGAAGTCTTTTTTTATTGCCCTTCATCATTCCCTCTCACGTCCTTTTCCTTCCCACCATCCATCTCCCGCTCTTTCCCTTCTCGTCATCCCTCTTCTACCCATTCCCTTCCAGCCGTCATCTCTCACACGCCTTTTCTTCTCTACATCTCACTCATCCTCCCATGTTCCTTCCCACCCTCTTGCCTCGCTCATTCTATTAACCCCCC
>NC_041381.1:612755677-612810627 GCF_002162155.2 Triticum dicoccoides
CCCTCGCTTGCCGTCTCTGAACGTCCCAAACTTATCATCCATTGTCCTCTGCTTAGCCTTCACATAACGAATTTCATAGTTATATGTTGCTTTCACCGCATTTTGGTGTGCTTCGCTTCCATGTCTTTCTTCTCCACTATCTCATTTATACATGAGTTTTTTATGAGAGTTGAATTCAGGTTGGGATGATCAACTAGAATGTTTTTCCTCACATAATTATATGGAACAATATTAGTGACAACCCAGTGCATGTTTCACTTGGGCATGTGGTCGTGCACCTTGTCGAGAACCATTTTAAGCACATTTCAAAGTTATAAGTTTGTTTGACTTGATATGTGTGTGTGAAAACCCTATGCACCGACATAGCCCGCTCCATTATGTCACTTCATTCTTCAGTTGTTTCTTTATGGCATACATAGCGAAAACTCAAAACGGTGCCCGGGCTCATCTGCTCCCTCTCAGCAAAAAAATAAAAAAAATACTAGAAAAATTTAAAAAATTCCAAAAAAAATTTGGTGGTAGATAATTTGACGCGTGAGGTGCGCCCCAAAATTCAACTTATTTGGACATCTGAGCAGCTCTCGGCAAAAAAGACAAATCGGGTCAAAACAGTGCGTGAACAGTGAACATTTTTACAGACCCTGATTTTGTCTTTTTTGCCGAGAGCTGCTTAGATGCTCAAATGATATGAATTTTGGGGCGCACCTCACGCGTCAAATTATCTACCACCACAAAAAAAATTGAATTTTTTTGAATTTTTCTAGTATTTTTTTGAATTTTTTTCTAAGCGTGGGTGCAGATGAGCCCGGTGCAGATTAGCCGCACTCCATAAATAGCACCTATTTTGGACCTGGTTCTAATGATATTCCCATGCAGACTCATGGACTCCCATCGATTCATGGTCAGGCCGGTTGAGAGGCCCTGATTCCATGCATAAGGAATCGACACCTCCTCCTTGTCGTCATCCTCACTCACCTTCATCTTCTTAAAAAATATCAGAATCTAGATCATCCGCCAATCCATTCTCATCCGCCAATCCATTGTCATCCTTCTCTTCCATCATCCTTTGCATTTTCTCCCCTTCCCCGTCCACATTAGCCAAACCACTAGCAGCAATATTAGCCAAACCACTAGCAACAATTACAGATGACTGACTCCTCAACCCTGTTTCACGACAAACGACGACGTGTGACATGTAAATCTACTATTCATCGGTTGTGACCCAGGTGGCTGAATCTCATTAGCCGACTGACTACACTGGTTGGGTTCATACACCCGGCCGCCTTCCAATAAATTCCCCTCCTTCGGCACAGTGAATCATCCGTTTTCTGCAACGCCTTAACCAGGTCAACCACTTAGGCTGGTCATAGTGGGGAGTAACTTAGACTAGTAACATGCATATGTTACTAGTCTATGTTACTACCTCTATAGTGCATATTATCATAGATTAGTACTACCTCCGTCCCGGTGTATAAGTCATTCGCGTAGTTCTAGGTCGATAATTTAACTATCTAAATATGTATTATATGTGACAGAAAATATATATTTACAAACTACATCCGTGTGGAAATCTAGTGGTATACTTTTCATGACATATAACACATATTTAATTCCTCAAATCGATGACCTAGAACTACGCAAATGACTTATACACCCGGACGGAGGGAGTATCATAGATGGTTTCATTTATTGCTAAGCATGACACATAGTAGCATCACATTTATTATGTTACGGTATCTACCTATGTTACTATAACCATCTTTCTCTTCTTTAATTGCCTGCCACATAAGCATGTTTGCGAGTTCCAAGTGCATGATACTACTTATGTTATACTATGGTCAGCCTTAGGCTGGTCATAGTGGGAATAACATAGGTCGTAACATACATGCCACATAAGCAAAAAAAATGATGTGTCAGGTAATTAATGAAGAGAGAGGCAAATAGAGTAACATAATATGTTACCATCACATAGCGGTTTCCAATGCAAAACGAGTCTACAAAGTAATAAATGAGGTGATGCATGACACTACACATATGTTACTACCCACTATAGAGGTAGTAACATAGACTAGTAACATATGCATGTTACTAGTCTATGTTACTAACATAGACTAGTAACATATGCATGTTACTAGTCTAAGTTACTCCTATCTATCATGTTCAACTCCCACAAAACATTTTTACCAGATTTGGTCCATACTGCATAAATACTAACGGAGCACTCGTTGGGATCAGACCCAAGACTTGTTGTCAACCAGTATTTCAACTTGTTGCCATAGTAAACAGTGCAATCCACGGACTCAGACATGCCACCTGCCATACAACTCCATATTTGCCATTAAACACATTGAACAAATAGTCACTCCTAACAATGGTAACCAACAGGGGTGCCCCTCGAGCAGCAACTGCAATGACATCCTTCCTCCCAACGGTGGCCCAAACCCTCCCCAGATTGTGCCCTCCCCTCTGGACACAGGCGAGGAAAGAAGACCTCGCAGCACATATTCTGCCAATGCCTCCCAGCCTCCACGACACCAGCAAAGGCCTCCCTCCCCGTGCTTGACCCAATCTAAATCGGTAACAGCCGGCCAAATCGATACCCTGGGAGCTTAGTGAATTTAGAGATTCATCTGCTGTTGAGTACACAACAATTACCTCGCGATATGGATGAACAAGACAATCACATCCCTGGATCTGTAGAAAGAAGGGCTTCATCTAGGCAGCAAATGAGGTTTCGACAAGCAATGATCAAGTTCAGACTCCATTTGTTTGCAAGAGCAGCGCGAGCCGAAATTGCACCATAATACTCAGTGGTACTCTTCCAGCCGTCCATCTCACACGCACAGACACATTGTTCACATCGATAATAACAAGACTAACAACGGAATCGCCAATCAATCAATAAAATAGAGTCAATTAAAACACAAGGAAAATGACAAGTAGCCAAGAGCTATAGGAGGAACCTGATGGTGGTGACCACAACATACTAGTACAAGTTCCCACATAAGAGGTTCCGAGCAACTATATCAAAGAAATGCTTTATTATTATTCCACGGTTTGTCAACTTCGGAGGCTACAAGAACAGCAGGCGTAATGTGTCGTCAAACAAAATAAGACCCCAGAACAGGGAGCAATCTAGAATCATATAAGAAACCGACCAACAACTGACAAATATAGCTGCTCCAGGGCATACCCCCCCTTCCTACATGATGTCAACACTCTAGGCTGCAAAACTTAAGACAGGGACAATCATTTTGCCTTTATTCTCTTCGTACGGAGGAGTTAAACTCCTCCTTTACCTCAAACAGATGCGGCAGCTCCCTGATGCTTGTGCACAAACTCGATGCCCTTCTCGATGCTGGCCTTCAGCTCAGGCTTCAACGCCTCGAGTGCCTTGGCCTCGTAATCGGTCACTCCCTCCAGGTCGGAAGAGATGATGGACTCGACACCATTCTTCCCAATCTTAACTCTGGACGCAAAGAATGGCAGCTCAGTTAGCTCGGACTGGACATACGTGCACTCGTAAACATCTGGATCACCAGCCAGTGCACGGAGTGATGACTCGACAAATCTGGCGGCGGCATATGCCATGGACAAGGTAGCAGATCCAGCACCGGCTTTCGCCTCCACCACCTCTGTCCCCGCGTTCTGTATCCTCTTTGTCAGCTCTTCGGTTTCCTCATCCGTGAAGGTAACAGATGGCCTAGTCTTGGACAACAGAGGTAGGATTGTGATTCCAGCATGACCACCAACAACTGGGACATCAACGTCAATGAGCTTGAGGTCCTTCTTCTGAGCTACAAATGTGTTAGCCCTGACAACATCTAGGGTGGAAACTCCGAAAAGCTTCTTGGGGTTGTAGACACCCTTCTGTTTCAGAATCTCAGCAGCAATCGGCACTGTGGAGTTGACTGGGTTGCTGATAATATGGATAAAGGCCTCAGGGCAATTGTCTGCGACAGCCTCAATAAGCGACTTGACGATGCCCGCGTTGATGTTAAACAGGTCATCACGAGTCATGCCTGGCTTTCTTGGGACCCCAGCAGGGATGACAACAACATCCACACCTTTCAAGCAGTTGGCTAATTCTGCGGGGCCAGTAAAGTCCATGACCTGAGAAGGTGTGTTGCAGTGGCTGAGATCAGCAGCGACTCCCTTGACATTCGCAATATCATACAGGCGCAGTTCTGAGACCAGAGGAGACATCTTGATTAACAGGCCCAATGGCTGTCCGATGCCCCCAGCAGCACCAAGCACTGCCACTTTGTAAGATGCCTCAGGGAGTACCTGAGCCACAGACTTTGCCTTTGGCACAACCCTTGTGGTGACAGACGCCCGAAGAGGTGCGGTCTTGCCAAGGAATGAGGATCCCAATTCGAAGCCAATTGATGACGATGACGCCTTTAAGCCGCCGTAACTTGTGGTTCCATAACTCCTTGGCCTTGAAACCAAAGTGGCCTGAGCACTAACTGAAGTCATGGTAACAGCTGATGCCATGTCCAACTGCAGGAACAGAATTATATGAGATTAATATACAGTGGTAACATGCAGAGTCTAATTACATGTTCCATCTAAGAAATTTGAACCACACTAATAACCTAATATACAGTGGTAAAAGCAGATTCTAATTACACAATCCATGGAGTAGGTATAGGAACACTTGAAACAAATGGTAATGAGAGTAAAACAAGGGTAGTTGATTGTAAGTTAGACTATATATTTTCTTGCGATCATCATCAATGGAACAAGTGATGGCAAACTATTTCCCCCCTCCACTCTGAACATCAAAGGAAACAACGGTAGTACTAATTAATTATGAATTACTGCAGTAAAATAGCAGTTCCAAATTACAGACAAACACTTGTGTCATTTATTCCCAGAGTGCGAATTGCACACAAATGAAACGTATCAGGAGATAAATTTCCCTAGTTAGCATCAGGCAGCACCTTACAGAATCAGCAAAAGTTATTTCATCCTCTATTCAGAATGCAGCGATTAACGCTTTTGCTCAACACGATGCAGGCTGTACGATATTCAGGCAATCAGATCCCTGGATCTGTGCAAGGGGAGTCGTCTGTATTATGGCACTGCACGAAAATCTTGCACAATGGCTCATCCAATCTCACAACAGAAATTAGCAACCTATGACGCCACACAATACGTTGCCACGAGCAGGGCGGATCTAAATAGTGCGGCGACACACCCGGAAATTGCGAAGGTCCCCTCCCCTCCGTACCCTGGTGGGATCGATTGATTTGACAACAGATGGAAAACAAACAACCTAGCTAGCTGCTCATACCTCAAAGGAAGGGAGGACCCAACCCAATGGCCAAAGGCTGGGACGGGGTGGAGATAGCAGCGGGATGTGATGTCCCGGAGGCCGATGAAGTAGGGGAGCGGCGGCGGCGAAGCGCGGCCCGAGGGGGCGGGGTTGAGGGGGCGTCGGCGGTTGGTGGGCGGAGGCAGGTGGGCAGAGGCAGCGGCCTTGGCTCACCCTTTGCTGTTTTTCTTTGGTTGGGGGCAGGTGGCTCTGGACTCCTGGTGATAAATAAATAGCTGGGCACCGGCGGTGGCGGCGCAAGGGAGAGAGAGAGAGAGAGAGAGAGAGATCGGCTTTGATTTTTGTTTATTGCGCTCGCTCGCTCGCTGGACGGTAGCCTCGGAGACAACGGGCTCGCTCTGCCGTTGGCCGTCGCTCCTTTCTCCGTCCGCCGTTAGGTGGACCCGGTACGGGGGCAGCTGGGGCAGGGGATATTTGCCTCTGTGTACTTTTTCGAGATGCTCTTTTTTTTTTGGATAAAAGGATTGTATTACTCAAGAGCAGGAGAGATCATCCCTACACAGGCTAGGGGATGTTAGCCGGTCCAGAGCGGAGCCAGACTACCGTACGGTCTTTCGTTTTACCAAAGTTTGCTGGCACATGGCTTACATTATTTTGCTCTCTAAAAATATGAGTAACACAACACTCCCTATTACCCAGAAGCTCTTTCACCTCTGAGACCACCATAGCATGCTCGGAGCGATCTTGTCCAGTCGCCTTGATCATTGACACGGCCTGCAAGCGGTCGCATTCAAGGGCGGTCGATAGCTCAGTCCACTGTAGGGCTAGGCTGAGGCCTTCCCGGCATCCCTCGAGCTCGGCATGTAGAGGGCCAGAGCACAAACGCAAGGAGCGGCAAGCAGAGAAGATGATGCCGCTGTCATGGCCGCGCAGGACCATCCCAATGTCCGCCCTGCCATCTTTATGTGTGAAGGACCCATCAACATTTAGCTTGGCCCATCCAAACGGCGTCGGTTGCCATTTGCGCGGAATCTTCGACTCTTTCGACACATGCGTTAATGGTTGCTCCGCCCCGTCAGTTGCACAACCATCTTGCCCTTATCCCAGTCTTTTGCTGGATATTGTTGTATGCCTAAAGAGATGCTCTTGTGCTTCTCTAAAAAAAATACAGTTGTGCTTGTATGCTGCTTTAAAAATTAGTGTAATATAGGACGTTTTTTCAGTTTAATTTGAACTATAAAAACATATTATATTTTGATACCAAGATAGCATTAGTTATTCCCTTCCTTTAAGCTTCAGAGGATCTATATATCAGATTATTATTTTTAGATTTTCATCATATTAGTCTCAGTTTTTTAGGGTATATCAGTTTCATTTTGAGTTAAGGTGTTTTGAATCCCATGGCACATTCGATCCACGAAGATGCGAGAGAGAAAATCAGAGGCCATGCATGCACTCTTGTTATATACTATTTACATGTACCATACTACCATGCAAACATGTGAAGCATATTTTATTGGGCGGTTTTAACCCCACAAAACTCTTGCCCTTCACTCACCATCTACCTTGATTGTTGGGAATTTTGAGATGAGCCCTTATAAACCAAATGAGAGGGAGTAGTTGGTATGACAATACCTTACCAAGGCGATCATCACTAGGTGAAACCAAAGACATACTCTTACAAGTTGTTTTGAAGACCGAAAATAATTTAGCATGTACTCCCTTCGGTCCTTTTTACTCTGCATATTACATTTGTGTCAAGTCAAACTTTGCGAAGTTTGACCAAATTTATATTAAAATATATCAAAATCTACAATACCAAATATATATAATGTGAAACTAAATTTCATAATGAATCTAAGAATGATGATTTGGTCAAAGTAGAGATACTTTGACTTCGGACAAAACTTATATGCAGACTAAAAAGGATCAGAGGGAGTATAAACATAAAATAAATGTACTATTTCATACAAATTCAAACATAAAACTATAGCACAACTTGAGAACAAAAACAAAAACAATTGTGTTAATGGTCCAAATCAGTGGGCAGTTGGAAATAACTAACATACTATTCATACCCTCTTTTTTACTATGTGTATTAGATCTCCTTACGAGAAGCCTTTGACCGACAATTACACTATAAGTACCTACTTGCCCATGTGTTGCAATAGGGGTATACATATTCTAGTGGTTCAACATCAATCGTGTCCAACATAAATCTTACACAGATCATATCTAGATTTTAGATTTGATGATTTGTATGGGTAGGGGAAGGCAATGAAAGTTTTGATTTACTTGGCATTTTGGTAAGATTTGATTTGATTGAGTTAATGCATGATATGGGAGAAGGGGCGCGTGGAGGGGATGGATGTGAGGGCGAGCGTACAATGACCAGGTCCTCTTTAATAGTAGAGATATGTAACTTTCATGACACAAAATCATAATTATAAAGAAATACTATGGAATATGAATATAATGACAACAATTTTATGTCACATAAAGTATACGCTAACAGAGTAATCCTAGAAACACTAAAAAAGCAGAGTAATCCTAGGTGTAGTGAGTTTTAGAGTTCCTCTTCAACCAAACTTCGATCTGCATAATGAACCTTAAGTTGTATTTTACTTTCTTGTATCTTGTCAGATTTTGTATCCCCCCCCAAGTTTCATGTCTTTGAGAGACAAAGAAATTTGAAAACGGGAGAATGCCTTTAGGATGAGCGGAATCGGGAAAACAATTCAATCTAGTGTGATCCACCAAATTGCAAACCATAGCATGCACTCTTTCTTTTAGATTTCATATATATTCCTCCTCCAAAACGCTTTGCCCTAAGTATATAGCAGTCCTTTCAGGGAATCAGGCAAGGGTTCTGATGCATTACTTCAGAAGTGAAGTATTTTGACTTTACCACCATTGTACTTCTTTAGAGGAATCATGTGCTTATTGACCTGGCTTGAGATTGTAACATTTCAATTTTGATGGCACCCTCATATTTTTTTGCAATGTCACTTAACTAAACATATATTTGAATCCACATCCTCCTATACAAAGCTACAAACATGCACTTATGGTTCCAATAGATGATATAGAGATCAGTTAGTTTTTGTAAATGTGAACCTCGTTGCAGCAACAGTAATAGATTGTATCCGTTAGATAATATTGAGATTGCAAGGATTATTTCCTTGGCATCTTGCATCTAGTCAAGTCATTTGAGATTTTATTAATTTGATGTCAGGTGTAATTGATTTTATCTGAATATAACCAAACATATGTGATTGGTCACCGAGATGTGGTGTTAGTGTAGATGCGACAATTTTGAGGGTTTTTATCTTTAGTCAACATGTGAGTTTCATACATGTCTTGCTTTTAACAATGATATGTCTATGTAGTGGAGCACATGACATTCTTGAGTTGACTTGTGTTCGGATAAATGGAGTTGTTGCTTAAGGAGCAACTATATCACTCGCCGCGAGTGATCCTTCATCTCTATCATCATTCTATAGTGCATTTTGCAAATATAAAGTTACCATGGTACATATTAAGTTGCCATGAGACTGTAACCTATAAATCCATCTATGCACTAATGCTACTTCTCTTCACCACCATTGTACCAAGACAATTAATAATACTAAATATCTACTACATCTAATTAATTTTCATGCAATGAGTAAAGTCACACCTACTTGAGTGGGGTATCATGCATATTTTCTCTCTACATATGCCAAAAATTTGAGATATCATGTAATGAGTGACCCATGTAGTGAGGCTAGAAAATGGAGGGCATATGATTTTCTTGTCTTCTCTAGAAAAAACAACTTGAGAATATGGTGATACATTCGGGATGAGCGGTATTGGGGAAAGGGTTCAACCGAGCTCCCTTGCTGATATTACAGTAACAAAGATAGTTCCTCTTTGGACAAACATATTGTTAAATCCGATGAGTTTGAACCATTCCCTCATTCTTCTTTGTTGTGTTTATCTTCCTTTTCCCGATTTGGCACCAACGAAGGTCACATGTGCCAGCCACTCCTCTAGTTGGTTGTTTTAGTGGACGATAGCGAATTGGCCTCCACAATTAGCTAAATTTGCTTCGACTTAACATAAATTGGTGTACTAGTTCTGGAAATTAAGGGAATTAATTATCCCATCAAAATAATTTTCCTGACCATGCATCTTTCTTTTCCTCTTGTATGAGTATAACTTTGTTTCCGGTGTGACATTAATTTACTTCTGGCACAACTAAAATTTGCTTCGGTCTATACATAGATTTTCTAATGTAATCATTTGTAGCAAAGTCGTGCTTCCATCGAGTAACAAATTCTGTCTCCATGATAACAAAAAATTGCTCCAATTTAGCACAAAAAAGGTACTACGTAGTGGCAAAATTTGCTTCCAAATACAATACTTTTTTAATTTCATCAACCAAAGAGTTCTTTCCATAGAAATATGGATTTGTTTCCATCAAACATAATTTTATTTCAAATGACATGAGGATATGTTGACGTGATGATGAACATTTGCTTTCGTTAAATGAAGAATTTGCATCCGACAAGCTTAGTTAAACCTGATGAAGATAACAAACACGCCCTTAATGTATAAGTTGAGAATTTGATTCTTCATGTGTTGACTTGTTCTTCTTTAACCACAAAAAGAAGCAACCATGACAAATAGATAATTTGTAAATGTGTTATCAATTTAAATGACCAAATTACAAGGACGACTATATATGTATCATATACATGTATTATCACATGGAATCACATGCATCTTCATCTCTACATGCATGTAAACAAGAGTAAGTACATATAACACATATGGAGAGAGATCAATTGTTGTATAGTGAGTAATTGGGAGGTAGGACATGTTATTCCTTTCTCTTCCCGGACCGAGTACGTTGGGCTGTAGTTCACGTATGTGCTCTCGTACGCATTCCTCCACATGCAGACGGTTGATTAGTTAGAGCTGCGAGAGGAACTGAAGCTACCTGAGGATGGGGTTGAGGGCCTCCATGAGCTTCTCCCAGGGGTGGTTGTGGACGCCCTCGTACGTGGTCACCACAATGCTCGTGTCCTTGGCCAGCCGCTGCACTTACTTATTCACGTTGCACGTGTGGTGCGTGCACCTGTAGTAGCTCCTGGATCACCAAACAAATGTCGGCATGCATGCATGTATTAGTCGGTGAAAGACAAAACATGATGTCTTTTAAGGAAGAAAAAACTTACTAAGCAAGCTGATGAAAATACTACTACTACTACTTGGCATTGTTGTTCGGTTGTAGCAATTAATCAGTGCATGTAACTGCAGGCGCTGACATGTGGTGTGTGTTTGCAAGTGTTGCTACAACACATTACACTTGTGTACAACTTTTCGGTACTTCATTTGTTTCACAAAGCACACTAATTGAATTGCAAAATTAAACTATATGTGCTTCAATTTGATTGAGTGTGTTTGTTGAATGTCTAATAGGGCCAATCATATTACAATTTGAAAATCTAGGGATCAAATCTTCAGCAAGGCGACTATTATTTGGGAACAAATGCTTGAACAACTTACAAAGGAGGAAGAAGGCACTAGATTCACATGTTTGTACAATAGATAGTATTAAGATTGTACATGTGAATCTCATTGCAGCAACATTAATATATTTTATCCAATAGATAGTATTAAGATTGCAAGGATTATTTCCTTGACATCTTGCATCTAGTCAAATCATTTGAGGTGTTATTAATTTGATGTCAAGTGTAATTGATTTTTATCTAAAAAGAATCAAACATCTGTAGTTGGTCATCGAGATGTGGTGTTAGCGTAGATGTGATGATTTTGAGAATTTTATCTTTAGTCAATATATGTGAGCTTCAGACATGTCTTCCCATTTCAGAATGATATGTCTATGTAGTGGAGCACATAACATTCTGGAGTGGACTTACTCAAAACTTCAAATGAATGGAGGGTTGCTTAAGGATCATCTTGTTGGGGAACGTAGTAATTTCAAAAATTTCTTACGCACACGTAAGATCATGGTGATGCATAGCAACGAGAGGGGAGAGTGTTGTCCACGTACCCTCGTAGACCGAAAGCGGAAGCGTTAGCACAACGCTGTTGATGTAGTCGTACATCTTCACGATCCGACCGATCAAGTACCGAACGTACGACACCTCCGAGTTCAGCACACGTTCAACTCGATGACGTCCCACGAACTCCGATCCAGCAGAGCTTTCCAGGAGAGTTCCGTCAGCACGACGGCGTGATGACGGTGTCGATGATGCTACCGACGCAGGGCTTCGCCTAAGCACCGCTACGATATTACCAAGGTGGAATATGGTGGAGGGGGGCACCGCACACGGCTAAGAGATCAAGAGATCAATTGTTGTGTCTAGAGGTGCCCCCTGCCCCCGTATATAAAGGTGGAGAGGAGGAGGGGGCGGCCAAGGAGGAGGAGGTGCGCCTAAGGGGGCAATCCTACTCCAAGTAGGATTCCCCCCTCTTTCCTAGTCCAAGTAGGAGAGGGGAAGGAAGGGGAGGAGAAGAAGAAGGAAAGGGGGGGGGGGTCGGCTCCCTAGTCCAATTCGGTTTGGGATAGGAGGGCCGCGCACCCCTAGCGGGCCGTGCGCCCCTAGCGGGCTGCCTCTCCTCTTCCTCCAAATGGGCCCATGAGGCCCAATAACCCCCCGGGGGGTTTCGGTAACCCCCTGGTACTCCGGTATATGCCCGAAACCCTCCGAAACCATTCCGGTGTCCGAACATAGTTATCCAATATATCGATCTTTACGTCTCGACTATTTAGAGACTCCTCGTCACGTCCGTGATCATATCCGGGACTCCGAACTACCTTTGGTACATCAAAACACAAAAACTCATAATACCGATCGTCACCAAACTTTAAGCGTGCGGACCCTACGGGTTCGAGAACTATGTAGACATGACCGAGACACCTTTCCGGTCAATAACCAATAGCGGAACCTGGATGCTCATATTGGTTCCCACATATTCTACGAAGATCTTTATCGGTCAAACCGCATAACTACATACGTTGTTCCCTTTGTCATCGGTATGTTACTTGCCCGAGATTCAATCGTTACCTAGTTCAATATCGTTACCAGAAAGTCTCTTTACTCGTTATGTAATGCATCATCCGGCAACTAACTCATTAGTCACATTGCTTGCAAGGCTTATAGTGATGTGCATTACCGAGAGGGCCCAGAGATACCTCTCCGACAATCGGAGTGACAAATCCTAATCTCGAAATACGCCAACTGAACAAGTACCTTCGAAGACACCTGTATAGCTCCTTTATAATCACCGAGTTACTTGTGACGTTTGGTAGCACAAAAACTGTTCCTCCGGTAAACGGGAGTTGCATAATCTCATAGTCATAGGAACATGTATAAGTCATGAAGAAAGCAATAGCAACATACTAAACGATCAAGTGCTAAGCTAACATAATGGGTCAAGTCAATCACATCATTATCCTAATGATGTGATCCCGTTAATCAAATGACAACTCATGTCTATGGCTAGGAAACACAACCATCTTTGATCAATGATTTGGTAGACCAGTTCCAACAGCTGTCTCACTTGTACGTTTGGTTGGAGCGGCTAGGTATTTGAACCTGAGGACACACAGTCCCAGACACACAGTCCTCACCGTCTTCTCCTTGAGCTAAGGTCACACAGACCTCGCCCAATCACTCGTGGTAAGTCTTCAGGTGACTTCCAAACCTTCACAAACTAGGTCACTCGGCGATCCACAATCCCTCTTGGATGCTCTAGACCATGACGCCTAACCGTCTGGAAGAAGCACAGTCTTCAAAGGTAACAAGCGTCGGATCCACGCATGATCAATCTCTTCAGTGATGCTCAATCACTTTGGGTTGTAGGTGTGTTGGGTTTGGGTTTTCCTTACTTGATGATTTTTGCTCAAAGTCCTCGGAGGATGGGATGCTCTCAAATGACAAGTGTCAGTTTCTCTTGGAGCAGCCAACCAGCTAGTGGTTGTAAGGGGCGGCTATTTATAGCCTAGGGAGCAACCCGACATGATAAGACATAAATGCCCTTCAATGATATGACCGTTAGGTGGGTAGATATTTTGGGATAGCTGGCGCATAGCACAACAACGGTCAGAAATTTGACTCTCAAATTCCTCAAGGCTATCATGTTCCTCACTGTGTAGGAAATTCGCACTAGCGAATTCCTAACTCCTCAGTTAGAACAAATTCCTCAGAAACCAGAAGAACTTCGTCTCTGTCACTGAAGAATATGACTGAACTGTATGAGATTTCCAATGGCTTCACTCGAAGGGATTGGTAGGTGTAGGATTTTGAGTTGAGGATCACATGGAAATTTTTCCTTAGTATTTCCTCGACCCCCTTTAACAGTACGGTATTTCCTATGACTCAAGAAAGAGAAAATGAAACTACAAAAACAATAGTCTTCACGCTTAAAGTTCCTCGAATGATTGCCAAGTCTTCAAGGTCACACCAATTTCTTCACTTTCAAAGTCTTCAGAAAGTCTTCGGAAATCCAAAGTCTTCAGTTGAAGAACTTCATTTTTAGGGGTCGACTTTTTCTGTAAATATCAAACTCCTCATAGACTTATAGACCTGTGTACACTCACAAACGCATCAGTCCCTTAGCCTATAAGTCTTCAATACACCAAAATCACTAAGGGGCACTAGATGCACTTACAATCTCCCCCTTTTTGGTGATTGATGACAATATAGGTTAAGTTTTCAACGGGGATAAACATATGAAGTGCAAATACTGATATTGAGGAATTTGATTGCAAGATATAGAAGAACTCCCCCTGTAGATGTGCATAGTGAGGAATTTGCTTTTGAAGCAATGCACACTTGAAGAGTATAATCATGGAGATCTCCCCCTATATCTTGTAATTCATACACACATTTGACATATAATATGAAGAATTTGAAATGCATGATGAAATATGGTGATTGATGTAATTCAGCATGCGTACATTGGCATTAATGAGGAATAAGCATGCAGAAGAACTCAGCAAAAGTATCAGGCCACCATAGAATTTTAGTTTACAACTCGATCCAGTAAAGTCATCAAAAGAACGAGAGTTGTAACTTAGCAAAAAAAACGCCCATATAAGGTAGACCCGCTTGAAGACTAACTCAAATTTCTCCCCCTTTGTCATCGAATTACCAAAAGGGTTGAAAATGAGGACTAACGCCCCTGAAGAATATCATGATGACGGAGGAGCGCCAGCGTTGTTGGGGTCTTGTGTCGTTGTAGGGCCTGCCGCAGTGTCGTCCAAGTCTTCATACTCGTCCGTGTCGCGTGATGAAGAATATGAACTGGCGACCAAGGAAGGAACCTTGACCTTCTTGTCACTACTAGAAAAAGGGCTATAGATGATATGGACACTAATGGTGCACCAGACATGTGGTCATCCATTAGTATATACTAATGGCGCACCATGTGTTGGTGCGCCATTAGTGTCCAAATACTAATGGCGCACCACATTCACGGTGCGCCATTAGTAACAATTTTTTTTCAAAACTAGTAATGGCGCACCAGGGGATAGTGCGCCATTACTAGTTAAACTAGTAATGGCGCACCACATCCACAGTGCGCCACTAGTAATTTTTTTCAATTTTTTTTCAAACTTTTTTTTCAAAGTTAGTAATGGTGCACCCTGGGTCTGGTGCGCCATTAGTAGTTAAAACTAGTAATGGCGCACCACACCCACGGTGCGCCATTACTAACAATATTCAAAGTTAGTAATGGCGCACCGTGGGTGTGGTGCGCCATTACTATTTTAACTAGTAATGGCGCACCACACCCACGGTGCGCCATTACTAATTTTGACCCAAAATTCCCCCGAATGCACCCCCGGGACCGCTTTTTAGTTTAAAAAAAAAGAAAATGATGGAAATGTCAAAAAAATAAAAGAAAATAAGTTTTCCATGTGATATGTGGTCTAGTTGTTGGGAAAATTTACAAACATGAATTTCGACTTTATTTGCAAAATCTCTCAGGAATTTGTAAAATGGCATAACTTTTGCATACGAACTCGGATTAAAAGTTTTTTATATGAAAAATCATCTACTAGAAAAGTTACATCCGAATTTATCCGGGGGAACCCGGTTAAACAATTTTAAAATCCTCAAAAATCTAACAGAAAAAAAGTTATGGGGCTTTCAAGATTTAGAGGCAAAAAAATTCAAAATTTTTCAAACTTACTAGTGGCACACCGTTTGCTAGGTGCGCCACTAGTAACAGAAAAAAATAGTTTCTAATTTCTTTTCGGGATTTAAAAAAAAATATGATACGTAATATGAACGGAAGTTTGAAATATTTTTTCAAAATTTCATCACACTCATGAACATGAACAAAGTCCTAAACATCAACAAGGTTTAATAGGATTGATATGCTAGATATATCAACAAGTGCTTGTGAAGTGAGCTGGTGCTGGGGTTGGATTGAACTTTGAAGTTAAGCATGCTTGGGCTGGAGTAGTGTGAGGATGGGTGACCTTTCGGGAAGTTTGACCACAAAGTGTGATTTGACCTGAGATTAAGCATATTGACCCGAGATTAAGCCATAGTGACCCGAGATTAAGAAAAAACGAAAAAAAAAAATTGAAAAAAAATTGAAAAAAATTTGTTACTAATGGAGCACTCCTATGTGGTGCGCCATTACTAAGTGAGATAGTAATGGTGCACCTCTAGGCATACTAATGGCGCACTACAGGTGCGCCATTAGTATTTGGTATTACTAATGGCACACCACTGGTGTGCCATAGTAAAAAATACTAGTGGCGTGGTACTAGTGGCGCACCAGTAGTGCGCCATTAGTAGGCAAAACTGGTGCGCCACTAGTAGGCCTTTTCCTAGTAGTGTGTATTTCTTCGGTGGAGGAGCAGACCAGTCAAAATCTTCCTTGAAACCCATTTGCTTCAGATCTTCTTCACCATAGAGATGTGACAGAATAGTCCAGGTGCGATCGAAGACTTCATGGAGGTAGTAATGGTTTTTCTTCACTGCATTATGTGTAGCAGTCATGTTGTGAAGAATAGAGCCAAATTGACGCTTAACCCATTTGTGGTTTCGATCCACCTTCTGGTGAAGACTAATAAGCAGCTCATGGTTAGTCATCACACGAGGAGCAGTGGCTTGAGGATTTGACTTGGGAGCATTGGCAGCAGAGTCATGAGTGGCAGAGTCATCATTGGTGGAATAAGATGCAGCTTTGCAAAACTGACCATCCAATGGACGAATGCCTTCATCAATAACAGCCGGTGCCTTGCCCTTCTCATCAGCTGAGGAATATGTCCGCTTGAGGACTTCAATCGGGGGCAAGTAGCTGAGGTGATTCTGAAAATCAGCTTTGTAGTTGAGTGAAGACCTTGTTCTGAGGAATCTCATAATCCAAGGAGCATAAGGCTTCAGCTCAAACAGAGAAAGTGCAACATTTGCCAGAGTCCTCATGAAGAAATCATGATAATTGATAGGGATGCCATGCATGATGTTGAATAGCATATTCTTCATGATGCCAACAATTTCCTCATCAGATGAGTCGTGGCCTTTGATAGGACTCATAGTCTTTGTCAGAATGCGTCAGACGATTCTTGGCACATACAACAATTCCTTCATGAGGAATTTGGTCCTTGGGGCTTGACCAGGCTTCAGAGGCTTCATGAGCACTTGCATGTAATGAGCTGTGAGTTCAGGCTCTTGGTACAGACAACGAGCACCTTCAGGTGGAGGACTAATTGGCAGGGCACGAAGTAATTCAGAGGCCGGTGCCTTGTAATGAGTGTTTTCGGTCATCCAGTCAAACACCAAAGTGTTGGTATCATCAGCATCACCTGTGATGTGCAGTGTGGCGTAGAACTGAAGAATAAGCTCTTCATTCCAATCAACTATGTCAGAGCAAAAGTTGAGCAGTCCTGCATCATGAAGCATACTGAGGACTTGAGAGAAGCAAGGCATTGATTCCATGTCCACGTGAGGAATATGCTCGTGGTCGAAGACTTTGTCTTTGTTCAAAAGCAGTGAAGAATAGAAATTGGCCTGACTGGCAGTCCAGAAGCGCTTCCTTCTAAGACGAGCATTGTCATAAGGGTTGAATTTGGTGAAGAAAACATGCTCGCCAAAGAAGTCATCAGCCTTGGATTTCTGCTTCTTTGAGAAGGGATCCTTTGGCTTGGGCTGAGGAGTATTAGTCAATTGCATCACCACCTCAGGTATCACAATCTCAGGATCCACAGGCTGAGGAATTGGAGGTTCTTCTTCAGCTGCAGCCCGGGTCTTCAATTCTTCATTTACAGTTTCATCAGCACTAGTGGCTGGAATTTCTTCATGGACAGATGGGGTTGCATGAGGTTCTTCAGATCCCATTTGTACTTCAGTAGCAGCAGGGGACTAAGGAATTGCTTGAAGTGGAGTGAACATCGGAGAGTTGGGGTGCTGACTTTCCCAAAAGTCATCATTCAGCACCGGTGTGGTACAGCCAATGTCCACATCCTCATCTTCCATTTCTTCAATGCCGGCCTCTTCAGCAATGAACTGAGGCATAGGCCAGGAGACAACTAGTGTTGAAGGGATAGCATCCACTTTAATTTCTTCATCCAACTGCTCTGACGAAGCAGCAGAAGGATTCTCTTCATCGGATTCGCTTGGAATCAAATAATCTTCACCAAAAGGAACAAGGTCCTTTGATGGCATGAATGAGACAGGAACGACATCAATTGGGTTGTTAATTGAGCTTATCAAAGGCTTCATCTTCTTCGGAGCTGAAGAATTTAATGAAGTTGATGCCTTCCTTTTCTTCACAATTGCACGCTCTGCAGCCTTGGTCTTCTTCGCATTTGATGCAGATGGAAGAATCGGAGTTGGTGTAGGCGCAGGAGGAGCAGAGGAATTGGGTTCAGTATCTTCAGGTGCAGCTGATGCAGTTGCCCTGACTTCTTCATTTTCTCCAGGTGCACCACTAGTGGATGCCCTGGCAATTTCTTCAGCGACTGGAATTTCTTCAGCCCTGGTACTTTCTTTTTCTTCAGCAGCCTGATTGTCATCAGCGGTGATGGAATGTTCTTCAGTAGGCTAAGCAGATGCTTCAGTCAGAGTGACTTCAATATGCACAGGAGCAGCAACACTTGAAGTGAATGTCTTTGTCATCTTGACGAACCGGACCTTGGCACCCTTCCAGTCAGCATGGTAGAGATTGCATTCATCTCTCAGTTGCTTGATCTTAGCTTGCAAGGCAACGAGTTGATCAGGGGTAAGAGTGAGGACATTGTCCTTTAGGTAGCGCTGCTTCTTGTACTGCGCTTTCTTGAGTCTTCTTCCTTCTTCAAATTTCCACTTTTCTTCTTCAATGAAGGCAGTCAACACATGACTTTGACCAGGAGTGAGGTTCATCTTCGATAAAGGCGTGTTTGGGTCCTTGTGCCATAGATCAATGAAATCTAGGATCAACTTCGGATCCAGTAACATTGGCACATTGCTGCCTTTGGCTCTAGTGGCCCTGGCCTGCCTGTCTCTGATGATTTTGGCAAGTTCTTCATCATCAGCATCATCATAAGAAGGCACTTGAAAGGCGACCTGCTTCTTGTGAGGACTTGGTCGAAGGCCTCGTCCAGCAGTGGCCTTTTTCTTCAGCAGAGAGGGGCCAGTTGAGGAATTTGGTGCAGCCGAGGAACTTGCAGAAGCTCCTGAGGCAATTGAGATGCTGTAGTCCTTTGGCACGTGGAGAGATGCACAGGTGCAGAGGATTTAGTTGGAGCAGCTGAAGACTTTGTCGGAGGAGCTAATGACTTTGAAGGAGGAGCAGATTGAGGAATTGGACATGAGGGCTTTGAAGAATCTGGCCGTGAGGGCATTGCTGAGGAACTTGGCCGTGAGGGAATTGAGGGTGAAGCACTTGGCTTGTGAGCAGGCTTCTTAGCCATGGCCTTCTTCGGCTTGCTAGCAGAGGCCTCAGCAGCGGTACCAGCAACAGCAGAGTCTTCATTAAATTTCCTCACTGCTTCCTTTGCTTGTTTAGCCAGTTTGGCCTGGCGCTTTGCCCATTCATCAGGATAATCCTCACCGCGCTTGAGGCTGGTGGGATCTGCCAATTGGCTAGGTGCCAATGGAGGTCTTGGGCATGAAGGGTTGAGTGCGAATTTCTTCATATACTTGGGAATGACATATCTGTAGTCCCTCCATTCCCGTGCCCATCTCCTCTCAATCTTTTGAATGCGCACCTTGCACTGATTTTTATCTTCCTCAGGGGGTGTGCAGTATCTAGCATAAATATCATCAGGGATCTCGAATGTTGTGTTGACCTCAGGCCTCTTTCCACCCTTCTGTGACCGTCAACCATTTTCTTCAACTAAGGAATATGAACAACTGAAGTTTCTAAAGAGGTGTGCAACTTTTCTTCGAGGAATGCTGCAAATGAGTTAAGTTGATGAGAACCTAGTGATTCAGCAGTGGTCATGAGTACCTGTGAACAGAGTATAGTTGCGAGGAATTTGGAGAGGTCATAAGCGTTCTCAGAAGGTTTTTCAAAAAGAATAAGTTTGAGGAAATTTACCAGATGAGTCTTGAAGAATTTCACTAAGCATTCTTTGTCTTAGGTTCCAGAGTTGTATAGATTGAAAATCCACACAATTGAGGAATCTTTAAGAAAAACATTGCTTAGAGAAACGAATCAAGAGCAGATGATATGTGAGGTGTTCAATGTGTGAAGATTTGAAGAATAAACACCTTTGAAGATTTTCAAGAAAACATTTGAATCAAAGAGGGCAGTAAAAGTAACTTTTAATTACCCTTGATGAAGAACACGATGAACTGAGAAGTGTAGATGTGAAGTTCGTCAGTTCATATCTTCCACGCCCTAACTCGGCAGAGGAAGACAGCTACGGCGGCGGCGGAGTGAAGAAATCCACAACTGGCATGAGTACGACGGCGACGGGGTCGAGGCAGTGAAGGTCTTCCTCACCAGCAATGATGGATTAGCGGCGACGCTAGGGTTTGAGAAGCTCGAGCGGGAGTGAGAACGAGCGGAGTAAAAAACGAAGTGAGGAAGAGGATGGGGTATTTATAGTCGAAGTGAAATAACTGTACGCCCGAAGAAATTGGACGAACGTGCCCCTGACCCTTCTCATTCGCTTGACATGTGTCACACACGTACTGAGAGGTGGCAATCGTGTAAGATCGTGGGCGACTAGATAAGTATTGTGGTGGGATGGGAGCGGTTTGAGCGGCAAAGCCGAAAATTTAGATAAAATAAGTTAAAAGTTCCGTTCGCAATTTCTTCAGCTGACAAGGACACAGTGAAGATTTTGAACGAGTTTCAAATAGAACGCACATGAAGAATTTGTGAACAGACTGGATTGAGTTTAGCATAGAGGGGGAAGGGTCCGATCACATTCACTTAGCAGAAAAATCAACTTTAAGAATTAGCAATAAGTGAATGTTGTAGAGAACATAAACTCACATATATATATTTATTCAAATGAAGAACAACGCCGGAAAGAGTGAAGACAATGCAAAGTTGAAGAATTTGAAAAACCGAGGAATTTCAAAAATGAAGAAAAACTCAAATTGAAGATTTTCAACTTTGGTTGGTGGCGTAACCCACCGTATAAGAAAGCTGATTTCAGACACCGCGTACAATTGTCGCAGGGCTCTGAGAATCAATTTCTTCATTAATTTCTTCACACTTAGAGGGTTAGTCTTCATTGATTGAAGAAAAACGTACTTTGTGTGTTGCACATCTAAGTCATCAAGTCAGCATAAGTGTTAGGATGCGTGTCATTTTCAGAGAACATTCAAAGATTCTAGGATATTTAGCTCACACCGCAACCTGCTAAATCTCTTCTCATCCAAGGGCTTAGTGAAGATATCGGCCAGCTGGTCTTCAGTGCTTGCGTGGTCGATGGAGATGTCGCCCTTCAACACATGATCACGAAGAAAATGATGACGAATCTGGATGTGCTTTGTCTTCGAGTGTTGAACTGGGTTATGGGCAATCTTGATAGCGCTCTCATTGTCATAGTAGAGAGGCACATTCTTCACGTTGATGCCATAGTCCTTGAGTGTTTTCTTCATCCATAGTAATTGAGCAGAGCACGATCCAGCAGCAATGTACTCAGCTTCTGAAGTGGAGAGTGAAACACAGTTCTGTTTCTTCGAGGACCAACAGACCAAAGATCGTCCGAGGAAATGGCATGTGCCTAACATTGACTTGCGGTCCACACGATCACCGGCATAGTCAGAATCTGAATATCCAATGAGATCAAATGAAGAGCCCTTGGGGTACCATAATCCAAGTGTTGGTGTGTGAGCTAGATATCGAAGAATATGCTTCACAGCCTTATGGTGTGATTCCTTCGGTGTAGCTTGAAATCGGGCACACATGCAAACACTAAGCATAATATCCGGCCTAGATGCACATAGGTACAATAAAGAGCCAATCATGGAGCGGTATACCTTTTGATCGAAGTCTTTACCATTTTCATCAGTGCATAGATGGCCATTTGTGGGCATTGGAATTTTGACCCCTTTGCAATCTTGCATGCCAAATTTCCTCAATACATCTTTGAGGTATTTCTCCTGAGATATGAATATGCCATTGCGCTGTTGACGAATTTGAAGACCTAAAAATAATTTCAATTCTTCCATCATAGACATTTGATATTCTTCACTCATCATATAGGCAAATTCATCACTGTAACATTGGTCAGTACAACCAAAAATGATATCATCAACATAAATTTGGCACACAAACAATTCACCATCATAAGATTTAGTGAAAAGAGTTGGGTTGAGTGAACCGGGTTTGAAGCCTTTCTTCATGAGGAATTCCTTCAAAGTATCATACCACGCTCGAGGGGCCTGCTTGAGGCCATACATGGCCTTATTGAGTCTGAAGACTTTGTCAGGATGCTTTGGATCTTCAAAACCTGGGGGTTGAGCAACATATACTTCTTCCTCAAGCTTACCATTGAGGAATGCACTTTTCACATTCATTTGTTGTAAGATTATACCATGATGGTTAGCATAAGCAAGTAATATGCGAATAGCCTCAAGTCTAGCAACAGGTGCAAAAGTTTCATCGAAATCTATTCCTTCAACCTGTGTGTAGCCTTGAGCTACAAGCCGTGCCTTATTCCTCACTACAAGGCCATTTTCATCTTGCTTGTTGCGGTAGATCCACTTTGTGCCAATGATGTTGTGCTTGTGAGGATCTAGACGTTTGACCAGTTCCCAGACGTTGTTGAGCTCGAACTGATGTAATTCTTCTTGCATAGCTTGAATCCACTCAGGCTCCAGAAATGCTTCATCTACCTTAGTGAGCTCTGTGATAGAGACAAAAGCAAAGTTCCCACAAAAGTTAGACAAATGTGAAGCTTTTGAGCATGTGAGAGGACCTAGTGCTTCAGTGCCATCGATGATCTTCTCGACTTGCACTTTGTTTGCAATGCGAGGATGAGCAGGTTGTCTTCGAGAAATTTGATCTGCATTTTCTTCAGGAGCATTTTCCTCAGCACCATTTTCTTCAGGTGCCCCAGCTCGACATTCTTCACGTTCTGGAATGAATTCTTCAGCAGATTCTTTGGTAGGAATGACATCCTCAGTAGCCTTGAACTTGATAGATTCCTCAGGTGCTGGTTCATCTAACACAGAAGGTAGGTGCTCTCTTTGCGAGCCATTAGTTTCATCGAACCACACATCTACAGTTTCAACAACCTTGTGGAGAATGTTGTTGAAGACTTTTTAGGTGTGCGAGTCCTTTCCGTAACCAAGCATAAAACCCTCATGTGCTTTCGGTGCAAATTTGGAATTGTGATGATGATCTCTAATCCAACATTTAGCACCGAAGACTTTGAAGTAACTCACATTGGGTTTCTTGTCAGTGAGGAGTTCATAAGCAGTCTTCTTGAAGAATTTGTGAAGATATACTCTGTTGATGATGTGGCACGCAGTATCAATTGCCTCAATCCAGAAACGATGAGGCGTCTTGTCTTCATCAAGCATAGTGCGGGCCATCTCAACAAGAGTTTTGCGCTCCATGATGCCATTCTACTGAGGAGTATAAGGAGCAGATAACTCATGAGTAATACCAAGTTCATCAAGATAGTCATCAAGACCAGAATTCTTGAACTCGGTCCCATTATCGCTTCTGGTGTGCTTGATCTTCACGCCAAAGTTGGTTGAAGCCCTCAAGGAAAATCGTTTGAAGACTTCCCGCACCTCATGTTTGTAAGTGACAATGTGCACCCATGTGTAACGAGAATAATCATCAACAATAACAAAGCCATATAGAGATGTATCATTTGTAACAGCAGAATAATGATTAGGACCAAAGAGATCCATGTGAAGCAATTCAAATGGTCGAGTGGTAGTCATGATAGTCTTCGCTGGATGCTTGGCCTTTGTCATCTTTCCAGCTTCACAGGCTCCGCATAAGTGATCCTTGAGGAATTTGACATTCTCAATGCCAATGACATGCTTCTTCTTCGCAAGCATGTGCAAATTCCTCATGCCAGCATGACCAAGTCGTCGATGCCATAGCCACCCTTATGCAGCTTTTGCAAGTAGGCATACAGCCGGTTGTGGTCCTGTAGAGAAATCAACAATGTACAAGTCTCCCCTCCTAAAGCGTTTGAAGACTTTTGAATTATCAGCTTCCATGATCACAACACAAGGATATTTGCCAAAGACAACAACCATATCGAGATCACAAAGCATCGAGACAGACACGAGGTTGTATCCTAAGGACTCAACAAGCATGACTTTGTCCATGTGTCGATCCTTTGAGATCGCAACCTTACCTAGACCCAATATCTGACTTTTGCCTTTGTCAGCGAAGATGATATGCTTCAGATGTGTTGGTGATAAAGGAGCATCCATCAATAGATTCTTGTCACCAGTCATGTGATTCGTACATCCACTATCGAGGACCCACTCATTGGCTTTGGGTTGATCATCCTGCAGATGAATTAGTGCAACTTACGAATTCATATACTTCATCAGTGAAGAATATGACATCAATATCATCAGATCAATTTCATCAAGCAATAGAATAGATAAAACAGTATGAGGACGTGAGAAATGAAGGTTCATTTCTTCATGATTAGCCTGCGTCCTTTCAGGCAATGTTCAGGTCTCCAGCAAATTCTTCAGATGTTTTGAGCACGTGTGGAGACCCGACCCTGCATAAGAGATTAGTTCTTTTTCTTCACCACCCACATCTGAAGGGGTGGCAAAGAGTTCATCACTCTGCGAGCACCATATGAGAAAGGTGGCATAGAAGCCAGTCCACTTCATTTCACATAAGAGGGGTTAGGATAAGCATATGAATAAGTAGAGAAATTCTTCGAGGACTTATGAACATAGTGATTAGAAGAATAATGCTCATATTCATAGCCCTTAGCTCTACCCTGCGAAACAGAGGGGTTAGCACGATGATGATCATATGAGGACTTTGATCCTTTTGAGGAATTTGATTCACATGAGGAATTTGGTCTGTATGAGGACTTGGATCCATATGAAGAATTTGATCTGGAGTTCCTATTCTTCACACATGGTGTCATGAGAACATTCACTTGAAGACTTTCAAGGCAACTTTTGGGAACCCAGATTTTCTTCATAGAGGAACAGTTCCTGCAGTTAGTGCCGACATATCTAGCAAATACTTCACCATTCTGATATTTGAACAGTTTATAGTTGGAGTCAAATGACTCATCAGAAGAATGAGGAGATTCACATGTAAAGCCAGATAAATTGGATGGATCAACTGGAGGTCCCTTTGAAGCAACCCATGAGGTTTTGGGGTACTTCTCAGGGTTCCAATATGTTCCATCAGCATTGAGTTTCCTCCCAAAGGCAATACCCTCTTTCCTAGGGTTCCTGTTGAGGATCTACTTTTTAAGCACATCACAAAGAGTCGGATGCCCTTTGAGGCTTTTGTACATGCCTGTCATGTACAATTCCTTCAGCCCTGCATCATCAGTGATACTAGCAATCTCCTCAAATGAGGAATTAGTGATAGCAGAGACAGGTGAAGAATTTGTAGCATTAGAAGCATTTGAACATTCAGGTGAAGAATTAGCAGTTTCACGTTCAATGCACTTCAAACATGGAGGAATAAATTCTTCCTGAGTAGCGCTGATTTGTTGAGTAAGTAATGAATCGCGCTCCTTCTGAAGATCTTCATAGCTCACCCTTAGCTTCTCAAGATCTTGCTTTCTTTGAAAAAATTCATAAGAAAACTTCTCATGATCAGATAAGGGAGTGTTATGATGACCTTGAAGGTTGTCAAACTTGGACTAAAGTCTCTAAAGATTTTCAGTCAAGGTTTTAGTGCGATCCATTTCTTCACCCAACATATCATCACTTTTGTCTAGCATGTTTTGAACCTTTTCAATAGCCTTTTGTTGTTTCACAGCAATCTTAGCAAGTTTAGAGTAGCTGGGTTTGAGGTTTTCATCAGATTCATCCTCACTAGATTCAGAGGAGGGGTATTTAGTTACCTTGGCACCCTTTGCCATGAAGAAATAGGTGGGAGCGTAGTCATCATTGCTTTCATGAGCCTTGTTGGTGAAGCCATTTTCTTCAGAGTTGAAGATAGACTTGCTGACGAATGCAGTAGCGAGAGCTAGGCTCGCCACACCAGACTCAGATTCCTCAAATGCCTCCTCGTCCCCATGTTCCTCAGATTCAGCCTCAGAGTCCATTTCCTTGCCAATGAATGCCCGAGCCTTCTTGGAGCTGCTCTTCTTGTGAGATGAAGACTTCGAGGATTTTGATGATGAAGACTTTGAAGATTTCTTCTTCTTCTTTGCGCCATCAGAACTGTAGTCCTTGTATTTCTTCTTCTTTGATTCCTTATCCCACCGAGGACAATCTTGAATGTAGTGACCATGTTTCTTGCATTTGTGGCATAGACTCTTCTTGTAGTCACTGGATGAGGAATCATTTCTCCTTGAGGATTTTCCAAAGTGGCCACGTCTTGAGAACTTCTAAAATTTCTTCACGAGAAGTGCTAGTTCCTGGCTCTGTTCTTCAAGATCACCAAGGCTGCTAGCAGAGTCTTCATGTTCAGACTCAGAGACTGCCTTGGCCTTCAGAGCACGTGGTCTGCCATAGCTCGAACCATAGAGATATCTCTTCTCAGCAAGCTGGAACTCATGAGTATTTAGCCTCTCGAGGATATCAGCGGGATCAAGTGACTTGTAATCAGCACGTTCTTGAATCATCAGTGCTAGAGTATCAAATGAAGAATCGAGCGATCTCAGAAATTTCTTCACCGTCTCATGGTCGGTGATGTCAGTGGCGCCAAGCGCTTGAAGCTCATTTGAGATGTCAGTGAGGCGATCGAAGGTTTGCTGAACATTTTCATTGTCGAGTCTTTTGAAGCGGTTGAAGAGATTGCAAAGAACGTCAACACGAGAGTCACGTTGAGTTGAGACTCCTTCATTCACTTTGGACAGCCTATCCCAGATAAGCTTAGCAGTTTCCAAAGCACTCACTCTTCCATACTACCCTTTGCTCAGATGGCCACATATCATATTCTTCGCTTGAGAATCGAGTTGCTCGAATCTCTTCACACCAGTAGTGTTTAGAGAAGGTGTGACTGAGGGAACACCATTTTCCATAACATACCAGAGATCATTATCAATTGCCTCAAGATGCATTTGCATCTTATTCTTCCAGTAGGGTTAGTCCATTCCATCGAAGATAGGACACCCAACAGAGACCTTGATCATACCTGCGGTCGACATAACTAAAACTCAAGGCGGTTAAACCAAAATCACACAGAAAAAGGGAGCATATTGCTCTAATACCAATTGAAAGTGCGTTATATCGACTAGAGGGGGGGTGAATATGCGATTTTTATAAATTCTTCACTAAGGAATTTGCTGGTGAGGAAATTATTTAGCGAAGAACTACTTGTAGCGGAATAAGTACTCAGAAGTAAACATAACAGAACACTAGTATAGTCATCATGATGAAATGAAGACAAGCACAGAGTACAGAAAGCGTAAACACAGGATAGCACAGGATGAACACGGACAGACTGAAGAAATTGAACTGAGGAAATTGAGAAAGTCTTCAGTCAAAGTCTTCAAACATATATGAGCAAGCAAACAACAATAGAAATGAGGAAATGAAAGAATTAAGGAAATAGAACCAGTAAGCTTGGTGAAGACAATGATTTGGTAGACCAGTTCCAACTGCTGTCTCAGTTGTACGTCTGGTTGGAGCGGCTAGGTATTTAAACCTGAGGACACGCAGTCCCGGACACACAGTCCTCACCGTATTCTCCTTGAGCAAAGGTCACACAGACCTCGCCCAATCACTCATGGTAAGTCTTCAGGTGACTTCCAAACCTTCACAGACTAGGTCACTCGGTGATCCACAATTCCTCTTGAATGCTCTAGACCATGATGCCTAACCGTCTGGAAGAAGCACAGTCTTCAAAGGTAACAAGCGTCGGATCCATGCAGGATCAATCTCTTCAGTGATGCTCAATCACTTTGGGTTGTAGGTGTGTTGGGTTTGGGTTTTCCTCACTTGATGATTTTCGTTCAAAGTCCTCGGAGGATGGGATGCTCTCAATGACAAGTGTCAGTTTCTCTCGAAGAACCAACCAGCTAGTGGTTGTAGAGGCGGCTATTTATAGCCTAGGGAGCAGCCCGACATGATAAGACATAAATGCCCTTCAATGATATGACCGTTAGGTGGGTAGATATTTTGGGATAGCTGGCGCATAGCACAGCAACTGTGAGAAATTTGACTCTCAAATTCCTCAGGGCTATCATGTTCCTCACTATGTAGGCAATCCGCACTGGCGAATTCCTAACTCCCCAGTTAGAACAAATTCCTCAGAGACCAGAAGAACTTCGTCTCTGTCACTGAAGAATATGACTGAACTGTATGAGATTTCCAATGGCTTCACTCGAAGGGATTGGTAGGTGTAGGATTTTGAGTTGAGCATCAGATGGAATTTTTTCCTTAGTATTTCCTCGACCCCCTTTAACAGTACAGTGTTTCCTATGACTCAAGAAAGAGAAAATGAAACTACGAAAACAACAGTCTTCACGCTTCATGTTCCTCGAATGATTGCCAAGTCTTCAAGGTCACACCAATTTCTTCACTTTCAAAGTCTTCAGAAAGTCTTCGGAAATCCAAAGTCTTCAGTTGAAGAACTTCATTTTTAGGGGTCTACTTTCTCTATAAATATCAAACTCCTCATAGACTTATAGACCTATGTACACTCACAAACGCATCAGTGCCTTAACCTATAAGTCTTCAATACACCAAAATCACTAAGGGGCACTAGATGCACTTACAGAGTTTGACTCAACTTCACTCCTTGTATTACAGGCAAGAACCCTTTGTTTGCTTGATCCATTCTGAACTTTTTCAAAACTTTATCAAGGTATGTGCTTTGTGAAAGTCCAATTAAGCGTCTTGATCTATCTCTATAGATCTTGATGCCCAATATATAAGCAGATTCACTGAGGTCTTTCATTGAAAAACTTTTATTCAAGTATCCTTTTATGCTATCTAGAAATTCTATATCATTTCCAATCAACAATATGTCGTCTACATATAATATCAGAAATGCTACAAAGCTCCCACTCACTTTCTTGTAAATACAGGCTTCTCCAAAAGTCTGTATAAAACCATATGCTTTGATCACTCATACGTCTCCAACGTATCTATAATTTTTGATTACTCCATGCTACTTTGTCTACTATTTTGGACTATATTAGGCTTTATTTTCCACTTTTATATTATTTTGGGGACTAACCTATTAACCGGAGGCCCAACCCAGAATTGCTGTTTTTTGCCTATTTCAGTATTTCGAAGAAACAGAATATCAAACGGAGTCCAAACGGAATAAAACCTTCGGGAACGTGATTTCCTCACCGAACGTGATCCAGGAGACTTGGACCCTACTCCAAGAAGTGCCAGAGGCGTCACGAGGGTGGAGGGCGCGCCCCCTGCCTCGTGGGCCCCCTGTTGCTCCACCGACGTACTCCTTCCTCCTATATATACCTACGTACCCCCGTTAGACCAGAATAGGATCCAAAAACCTAATTCCACTGCCGCAACCTTCTGTATCCGCGAGATCCCATCTTGGGGCCTGTTCCGGAGCTCCGCCGGAGAGGGCATCTACCGTGGAGGGCTTCTACATCAACACCATAGCCTCTTCGATGAAGTGTGAGTAGTTTACTTCAGACCTTCGGGTCCATAGTTATTAGCTAGATGGCTTCTTCTCTCTTTTTGGATCTCAATACAATGTTCTCCCCCTCTCTTGTGGAGATCTATTCGATGTAATCTTCTTTTTGCGGTGTGTTTGTTGAGATCGATGAATTGTGGGTTTATGATCCAGCTTATCTATGGACAATATTTGATTCTTCTCTGAATTCTTTTATGTATGATTGAGTTATCTTTACAAGTCTCTTCGAATTATCCGTTTGGTTTGGCCAACTAGATTGGTAGTTCTTGCAATGGGAGAAGTGTTTAGCTTTGGGTTCAATCTTGCGGTGTCCTTACCCAGTGACAGAAAGGGTTGCAAGGTACGTATTGTATTGTTGCCATCGAGGATAACAAGATGGGGTTTTTATCATATTGCATGAATTTATCCCTCTACATCATGTCATCTTGCTTAAGGCGTTACTCTGTTTTACTTAATACTCTAGATGCATGCTGGATAGCGGTCGATGAGTGGAGTAATAGTAGTAGATGCAGAATCGTTACGATCTACTTGTCTTGGACGTGATGCCTATATACATGATCATACCTAGATAATCTCATAATTATTCGCTTTTCTATCAATTGCTCAACAGTAATTTGTTCACCCACCGTAGAATACTTATGCTCTTGAGAGAAGCCACTAGTGAAACCTATGGCCCCCGGGTCTATTCTCATCATATCAATCTCCATTACTTTATTTACTTGCTTTATTTTTACTTTGCCTTTTACTTTTTACTTTGCATCTCTATGTAAAAAATACCAAAAATATTATTTATCATCTCTATCAGATCTCACCCTTGTAAGTGACCGTGAAGGGATAGACAACCCCTAATCACGTTGGTTGCGAGTAGCTATCGTTTTGTGTAGGTACAAGGGACTTGTACGTGACCTCCTACTTGATTGATACCTTGGTTGTCAAAAACCGAGGGAAATACTTACACTACTTTACTGCATCATCCTCTCCTCTTTGGGGAAATCCAACGCAGTGCTCAAGAGGTAGCAAGAAGAATTTCTGGCGCCGTTGCCAGGGAGTTTCACAAAAGTCAACCATACCAAGTACCCATCACAATCCCTATCTCTCGCATTACATTATTTGTCTCTCGTTTTCCTCTCCCCCACTTCACCCTTGCCGTTTTATTCGCCCTCTCTTTCCCAATCTCCTCCTCTCTTTCTCTTTTGCCTTTTTCTCGTTTGCCTTTGCTTGTGTGTTGGATTACTTGTTGCCATGGCGCAAGATAATACCAAATTGTGTGATTTATCAAATACCAATAATAATGATTTCCTTTCTACTCCGATTGCTCCTCTTAATAATGATGAGTCTTGTGAAATCAATACCGCTTTGCTGAATCTTGTTATGAAAGATCAATTCGCCGACCTTCCTAGTGAAGATGCCGCTACTCATCTAACTAATTTTGTTGATTTGTGTGATATGCAAAAGAAGAAAGATACGGATAACAATATTGTCAAATTAAAGTTATTTCTGTTTTCACTTAGAGATCGTGCTAAAGTTTGGTTTTCGTCTTTGCCTAAAATAGTATTGATTCTTGGAACAAGTGCAAAGATGCTTTTATCTCTAAGTATTTTCCTCCCGCTAAGATCATCACTCTTAGGAATGATATTATGAATTTTAAACAACTTGATCATGAGCATGTTGCCCAATCTTGGGAAAGAATGAAATTGATGCTTCACAATTGCCCTACTCATGGTTTGAATTTATGGATGATCATACAAAATTTTTATGCCGGATTAAATTTTGCTTCTAGAAATCTTTTAGACTCGGCCGTGGGAGGCACGTTTATGGAAATTACGTTAGGAGATGCTACAAAATTGCTTGACAATATTATGGCTAATTATTCTCAATGGCATACCAAAAGAACTTCTAGTAAAAAAGTGCATGCTATAGAGGAAATCAATGTTTTGAGTGAAAAGATGGATGAACTTATGAAGATGTTTGCTACTAAAAATACTTCTCTTGATCCCAATGATATGCCTTTATCTACTTTGATTGAGAATAATAATGAATCTATGGATGTGAGTTTTGTTGGAAGGAATAGTTTTGGAAATAACGCGTATAGAGGGAATCTTAATCCTAGGCCTTATCCTAGTAATCCTTCTAATAATCATGAAAATTCCTACAACAACTCTTATGGAAATTTTAATAAGATGCCCTCTGAATTTGAGAGTAGTGTTAAAGAGTTTATGAATTCACAAAAGAATTTTAATGCTTTGCTTGAAGAAAAATTGCTTAAAGTTGATGATTTGGCTAGGAACGTTGATAGAATTTCTCTTGAAATTGATTCTTTAAAGCTTAGATCTATTCCTCCTAAGCATGTTATCAACGAGTCTCTCAAAGCTATGCGAATTTCCATTGATGAGTGCAAGGAAAGAACCGCTAGGATGCGTGCTTCCAAAGATGCTTTTCTTAAAGCATGTTCTTCCGATTCCTATGAAAATCAAGATGAAGATCTAAAAGTTATTGATGTGTCCCCTATTAATCTTTGTTTTTCAATATGAATCTTGATGAAACTGAATATGATCTTCCCTTACCTAGAAGGCATCCTAAGAATTCTGAGTTTCTAGATCTTGATGATGAAATTGATGAAAGTGGGATTGAAAGAAATAGAAATCTTGATGTTGCTAAACCCAATATTTTGGATCTCAAGGAATTTAATTATGAAAATTGCTCTTTGATTGGTTGTATTTCCTTGTTGCAATTCATGCTAGATTCTCCTCATGCTTATAGTCAAAATAAGGCCTTCACCGAACACATTGTTGATGCCTTGATGCAATCTTATGAAGAAAAACTTGACTTGAAAGTTATATCCCTAGAAAACTCTATTATGAGTGGGAGCCTACTATCAAAATTAAAATTAAAGATTATGAGTTTCATGCCTTGTGTGATTTGGGTGCTAGTGTCTCCACTATTCCCAAAACTTTGTGTGATTTGCTAGTTTTCCATGACTTTGAAGATTGCTCTCTAAACTTGCATCTTGCGGATTCCACTATTAAAAAGCCTATGGGAAGAATTAATGACGTTCTTATTGTTTAAAATAGGAATTATGTGCCTGTAGATTTTATCGTTCTTGATATAGATTGCAATCCTTCATGTCCTATTATTCTTGGCAGACCTTTCCTTAGAACGATTGGTGCGATTATTGATATGAAGGAAGGGAATATTAGATTCCAATTTCCCTTGAGAAAGAGTATGGAACACTTCCCTAGAAAGAAAATAAAAATACCATATGAATCTATCATGAGAGCCACTTATGGATTGCCTACCAAAGATGGCAAAACTTAGATCTATCTTCGCTTTTATGCCTAGCTAGGGGCATTAAACGATAGCGCTTGTTGGGAGGCAACCCAATTTTATTTTGTGTTCTTTGTTTTTGTTCCTGTTTAGTGTTAATTTTTTTTTCTACTTTCTGTTTATATGTGGTTTTATGTTTTAATTAGTGTTTGTGCCAAGTAGAACCTATAGGATAAGCTATGATAATAGTTGATTTGATTCTGCTGAAAAACAGAAACTTTGCGCTCACGAGAAAAAATTCAATAAATCACAGGAACGTGATTTTTCATTGATTCTTTTTTCTGCTGATCAATAAACAAATTTTCCAGTACGTCCTATTTTTGTAGAATTTTTAGAGTTCCAGAAGTTTGCGTTAGTTACAGATTGCTACAGACTGTTCTGTTTTTGACAGATTCTGTTTTTCGTGTGTTGTTTGCTTATTTCAATGTACCTCTGGATAATAAATTAGTTTATAAACCATAAGGAAGTTGGAATACAGTAGGTTTAACACCTATATAAATAAAGAATGAGTTCATTACAGTACCTTGAAGTAGTCTTTTGTTTTCTTTCACTAACGGAGCTCACGAGATTTCTATTGAGTTATGTGTTGTGAAGTTTTCAAGTTTTGGGTGAATTATTTTGATGGGTTATAGAACAAAGAGTGGCAAGAGCCTAAGCTTGGGGATGCCCATGGCACCCCCAAGATAATCCAAGGACACAGAAAAGTCAAAGCTTGGGGATGCCCCGGAAGGCATCCCCTCTTTCGTCTACTTCCATCGGTAATTTACTTGGAGCTATATTTTTATTCACCACATGATATGTGTTTTGCTTGGAGCGTCTTTATCATTTGTGTCTTTGCTTGTTAGTTTGCCACAATCATCCTTGTTGTACACACCTTTTGAGAGAGTCATACATGATCTAGAATTTGCTAGAATACTCATTGTGCTTCACTTATATCTCTTGAGCTTGATAGTTTTGCTCATTGTGCTTCACTTATATCTTTTGAGAGTAATAATTTTTGCTCTAGTGCTTCACTTAGATCTTTTAGAGCACGGTGGTGGATTTTTTTAAAGAAACTATTGATCTCTCATGCTTCACTTAGATTATTTTGAGAGTCGTTAATAGCATGGTAAATTGCTTAATGTTAATATACTTGGTATTCAAGATACGTGAAACTTTCTTTTGAGTGAATTGAATACTAAGATAAGTTTGATGCTTGATAATTGTTTTGAGATATGGAGGTGATAATATCAAAGTCGTGCTAGTTGGGTGATTATGAATTTGAGAAATGCTAGTGTTGAAGTTTGCAAGTCCCGTAGCATGCACGTATGGTTAAAGTTGTGTAACAAATTTGAAACATGAAGTGTACCTGGCTTGTGCATCCTTATGAGTGGCGGTCGGGGACGAGAGATGGTCTTTTCCTACCAATCTATCCTCCTAGGAGCATGCGCGTAGTACTTGATTTTTGATGACTTATAAATCTTTGCAATAAGTATATGAGTTCTTTTGACTAATGTTGAGTCCATGGATTATACGCACTCTCACCTTTCCGCCTTTGCTAGCCTCTTCGGTACCGTGCATTGCCCTTTCTCACCTTGAGAGTTGGCGCAAACTTCGCCGGTGCATCCAAACCCCATGATACGATACGCTCTATCACACATAAACCTCCTTATATCTTCCTCAAAACAGCCACCACACCTACCTATTATGGCATTTCCATAGCCATTCCGAGATATATTGCCATGCAACTTCCACCATCATCATCATGACATACATTACTTTTGTCATATTGCCATTGCATTATCATGTAGTTGACATCGTATTTGTGGCAAGGCCACCATTGCATTATTTTTTATACATGTCACTCTTGATTCATTGCACCATCCCGGTACACCGCCAGAGGCATTCATATAGAGTCATATCTTGTTCTAAGTTTCGAGTTGTAATCCTTATGTTGTAATCAATAGAAGTGTGATGATCATCATCATTATAGCATTGCCCAAAAGAAAAAAAGAAAAAAAAGAAGAAAGGCCCAAAAAAAGGCCCAAAAAAAGAAAAAAAGAAAAGAAAAAAGGGTAATGCTACTATCTCTTTTTCCACACTTGTGCTTCAAAGTAGCACCTTGTTCTTCATGTAGTGAGTCTCATATATTGTGCTTCAAAGTAGCACCTTGTTTCTCATGTAGTGAGTCTCATAAGTTGTTGTCTTTTTATACTAGTGGGAATCTTTCATTATAGAACTTGGTTTGTATATTCCTATGATGGGCTTCCTCAAATGCCCTAGGTCTTCATGAGCAAGCAAGTTGGATGCACACCCACTAGTTTTCTTTTGTTGAGCATTCATAGCTCTAGTGCATCCGTTGCATGGCAATCCCTACTCCTCATGTTGACATTAATTGATGGGCATCTCCATAGCCCGTTGATTATCCTCGTTAATGTGAGACTTTCTCCTTTTTTGTCTTCTCCGCACAATCCCCATCATCATATTCTATTCCACCCATAGTGCTATATCCATGGCTCACGCTCATGTATTGCGTGAAGGTTGAAAAAGTTTGAGATTATTTAAGTATGAAACAATTGCTTAGCTTGTCATCGGGGGTATAGAAGTTGGGAACATCTTTGTGTGACGAAAATGAAGCATAGCCTAACTATATGATTTTGTAGGGATGAACTTTCTTTTACCATGTTATTTTGAGAAGACATGATTGCTTTGATTAGTATGCTTGAAGTATTATTATTTTTGTGCCAATATGAACTTTTGTCTTGAATCTTTCAGATCTGAATATTCATATCACAATCAAGAAGATTTACATTGAAATTATGCCAAAGTATCACTCCGCATCAAAAATTCTTTTTTATCATTTACCTACTCGAGGACGAGCAGGAATTAAGCTTGGGGATGCTTGATACGTCTCCAACGTATCTATAATTTTTGATTACTCCATGCTACTTTGTCTACCGTTTTGGACTACATTGGGCTTTATTTTCCACTTTTATATTATTTTTGGGACTAACCTATTAACCGGAGGCCCAACCCAGAATTGCTGTTTTTTGCCTATTTCAGTATTTCGAAGAAACGGAATATCAAATGGAGTCCAAACGGAATAAAACCTTTGGGAACGTGATTTCCTCACCGAACGTGATCCAGGAGACTTGGACCCTACTCCAAGAAGTGCCAGAGGCGGTCACGAGGGTGGAGGGTGCGCCCCCCTGGGCGCCCCCCCTGCCTCGTGGGCCCCCTGTTGCTCCACCGACATACTCCTTCCTCCTATATATACCTACGTACCTCCGTCAGATTAGAACAGGAGCCAAAAACCTAATTCCACCACCGCAACCTTCTGTATCCGCGAGATCCCATCTTGGGGCCTGTTCCGGAGCTCCGCCGGAGAGGGCATCTACCATGGAGGGCTTCTACATCAACACCATAGCCTCTCCGATGAAGTGTGAGTAGTTTACTTCAGACCTTCGGGTCCATAGTTATTAGCTAGATGGCTTCTTCTCTCTTTTTGGATCTCAATACAATGTTCTCCCCCTCTCTTGTGGAGATCTATTCAATGTAATCTTCTTTTTGCGGTGTGTTTGTTGAGACCGATGAATTGTGGGTTTATGATCCAGCTTATCTATGAACAATATTTGATTCTTCTCTGAATTCTTTTATGTATGATTGAGTTATCTTTACAAGTCTCTTCGAATTATCTGTTTGGTTTGGCCAACTAGATTGGTAGTTCTTGCAATGGGAGAAGTGTTTAGCTTTGGGTTCAATCTTGCGGTGTCCTTACCCAGTGACAGAAAGGGTTGCAAGGCAGGTATTGTATTGTTGCCATCGAGGATAACAAGATGGGGTTTTTATCATATTGCATGAATTTATCCCTCTACATCATGTCATCTTGCTTAAGGCGTTACTCTGTTTTACTTAATACTCTAGATGCATGCTGGATAGCGGTCGATGAGTGGAGTAATAGTAGTAGATGCAGAATCGTTTCGATCTACTTGTCTTGGACGTGATGCCTATATACATGATCATACCTAGATAATCTCATAATTATTCGCTTTTCTATCAATTGCTCAACAGTAATTTGTTCACCCATCGTAGAATACTTATGCTCTTGAGAGAAGCCACTAGCGAAACCTATGGCCCTCGGGTCTATTCTCATCATATCAATCTCCATTACTTTATTTACTTGCTTTATTTTTACTTTGCCTTTTACTTTTTACTTTGCATCTCTATATCAAAAATACCAAAAATATTATTTATCATCTCTATCAGATCTCACCCTTGTAAGTGACCGTGAAGGGATTGACAACCCCTAATCGCGTTGGTTGTGAGTAGCTATCGTTTTGTGTAGGTACAAGGGACTTGTGTGTGACCTCCTACTGGATTGATACCTTGGTTCTCAAAAACTGAGGGAAATACTTACGCTACTTTACTGCATCATCCTCTCCTCTTCGGGGAAATCCAACGCAGTGCTCAAGAGGTAGCAATTGTTGGGGAACGTTGCATAAAATAAAAAAATTCCTATGTTCACCAAGATCAAACTATGAGTTCATCTAGCAATGAGAGAGGGGAGTGCATCTACATACCCTTGTAGATCGCGAGCGGAAGCGTTCAAGAGAACGGGGTTGAGGGAGTCGTACTCGTCGTGATCCAAATCACCGGAGATCCTAGCGCCGAACAGACGGCACCTCCGCGTTCAACACACGTACGGTCAGCGTGACGTCTCCTCCTTCTTGATCTAGCAAGGGGGAAGGAGAGGTTGATGAAGATCCAGCAGCACGACGGCATGGTGGTGGATGCAGCAGGGTTCCGGCAGGGCTTCGCCAAGCGACTACGGGAGGAGGAGGTGTAGCAAGGGGGGAGGGAGGCGCCAGATGTCAGGGTGCGGCTGCCCTCCAACCTCCCCTCTTTATATAGGGAGCCTAGGGGGGTGCGTCGGCCCTAGGAGATGGGATCTCCTAGGGGGGCGGCGGCCAAGGGGGGTGGAGTGCCCCCCAAGGCAAGTGGAGGCGCCCCCTCCCCTAGGGTTCCCAACCCTAGGCGTGGAGGGGGGCCCAGGGGGGGCACACCAGCCCACCAGGGGCTGGTTCCCCTCCCACTTCAGCCCATGGGGCCCTCCGGGATGGGTGGCCCCACCCGGTGGACCCCCGGGACCCTTCCGGTGGTCCCGGTACATTACCGGTGACCCCCGAAACTTTCCCGATGGCCGAAACTCGACTTCCCATATATAACTCTTTACCTCCGGACCATTCCGGAACTCCTTGTGACCTCCGGGATCTCATCCGGGACTCCGAACAACTTTCGGTTTGCTGCATACTCATATTCAAACAACCCTAGCGTCACCGAACCTTAAGTGTGTAGACCCTACGGGTTCGGGAGACATGTAGACATGACCGAGACGGCTCTCCGGTCAATAACCAACAGCGGGATCTGGATACCCATGTTGGCTCCCACATGCTCCTCGATGATCTCATCGGATGAACCACGATGTCGAGGATTTAAGCAACCCCATATACAATTCCCTTTGTCAATCGGTACGTTACTTGCCCGAGATTCGATCGTTGGTATCCCAATACCTCGTTCAATCTCATTACCGGCAAGTCACTTTACTCGTACCGCAATGCATGATCCCGTGACTAGATACTTGGTCACTTTGAGCTCATTATGATGATGCATTACCGAGTGGGCCCAGAAATACCTCGCCGTCATACGGAGTGACAAATCCTAGTCTTGATCCGTGTCAACCCAACAGACACTTTCAGAGATACCTGTAGTGCACCTTTATAGTCACCCAGTTACATTGTGACGTTTGGTACACCCAAATCACTTCTACGGTATCCGGGAGTTACACGATCTCATGGTCTAAGGAAAAGATACTTGACATTGGAAAAGCTCTAGCAAACGAACTACACGATCTTTGTGCTATGGTTAGGATTGGGTCTTGTCCATCACATCATTCTCCAAATGATGTGATCCCGTTATCAATGACATCTAGTGTCCATAGTCAGGAAACCATGACTATCTGTTGATCAACGAGCTAGTCAACTAGAGGCTCACTAGGGACATATTGTGGTCTATGTATTCACACGTGTATTACGATTTCCGGATAATACAATTATATCACGAATAAAAGACAATTATCATGAACAAGGAAATATAATAATAATCCTTTTATTATTGCCTCTAGGGCATATTTCCAACAGTCTCCCACTTGAAGTAGAGTCAATAATCTAGTTACATTGTGATGAATCGAACACCCATAGAGTTCTGGTGGTGATCATGTTTTGCTCGCGGAAGAGGTTTAGTCAACGGATCTGCGACATTCATATTCGTATGTACTTTGCAAATATCTATGTCTCCATCTTGAACATTTTCACGGATGGAGTTGAAACGACGCTTGATGTGCCTGGTCTTCTTGTGAAACCTGGGCTCCTTGGCAAGGGCAATAGCTCCAGTGTTTTCACAGAAGAGAGTGATTGGCCCCGATGCATTGGGTATGACTCCTAGGTCGGTGATGAACTCCTTCATCCATATTGCTTCATGCGCTGCCTCCGAGGCTGCCATGTACTCCGCTTCACATGTAGATCCCGCCACGACGCTCTGCTTGCAACTGCACCAGCTTACTGCTCCATGATTCAACATATACACATATCCGGTTTGTGACTTAGAGTCATCCAGATCTGTGTTGAAGCTAGCGTCGACGTAACCCTTTACAACGAGCTCTTCGTCACCTCCATAAACGAGAAACATGTCCTTTGTCCTTTTCAGGTACTTCAGGATATTCTTGACCGCTGTCCAATGTTCCTTGCCGGGATTACTTTGGTACCTTCCTACCAAACTTACGGCAAGGTTTACATCAGGTCTGGTACACAGCATGGCATACATAATAGATCCTATGGTTGAGGCATAGGGGATGACACTCATCTCTTCTTTATCTTTTGCCGTGGTCGGGCATTGAGACGAGCTCAATCTCACACCTTGCAATACAGGCAAGAACCCTTTCTTGGACTGATCCATTTTGAACTTCTTCAATATCTTATCAAGGTATGTGCTTTGTGAAAGACCTATGAGGCGTCTCGATCTATCCCTATAGATCTTGATGCCTAATATGTAAGCAGCTTCTCCAAGGTCCTTCATTGAAAAACACTTATTCAAGTAGGCCTTAATGCTGTCCAAAAGTTCTATATCATTTCCCATCAAAAGTATGTCATCTACATATAATATGAGAAATGCTACAGAGCTCCCACTCACTTTCTTGTAAACACAGGCTTCTCCATAAGTCTGCATAAACCCAAACGCTTTGATCATTTCATCAAAGCGAATGTTCCAACTCCGAGATGCTTGCACCAGCCCATAAATGGATCGCTGGAGCTTGCATACCTTGTTAGCATTCTTAGGATCGACAAAACCCTCCGGCTGCATCATATACAGTTCTTCCTTAAGATAGCTGTTAAGGAATGCTGTTTTGACTTCCATCTGCCATATCTCATAATCATAGTATGCGGCAATTGCTAACATGATTCGGACGGACTTCAGCTTTGCTACGGGAGAGAAAGTCTCATTGTATTCAACCCCTTGAACTTGCCGATAACCCTTAGCGACAAGTTGAGCTTTATAGATGGTAAGATTACCATCCGCGTCCGTCTTCTTCTTAAAGATCCATTTGTTTTCTATCGCTCGCCGATCATCGGCAAGTCTGTCAAAGTCCATACTTTTTTTTTCATACATGGATTCTATCTTGGATTGCATGGTTTCAAGCCATTTGTTGGAATCTGGGCCCGCCATCGCTTCTTCATAGTTCGAAGGTTCACCGTTGTCTAACAACATGATTTACAGGACAGGGTTGCCATACCACTCTGGTGTGGAACATGTCCTTGTGGACCTACGAAGTTCAGTAGCAACTTGATCCGAAGTACCTTGATCATCATCATTAATTTCCTCTCCAGTCGGTGTAGGCACCACAGGAACATTTTCCTGAGCTGCACTACTTTCCGGTTCAAGCGGTAGTACTTCATCGAGTTCTACTTTCCTCCCACTTACTTCTTTCGAGAGAAACTCTTTTTCCAGAAAGGATCCGTTCTTGGCAACAAAGATCTTGCCCTCGGATCTTAAGTAGAAGGTATACCCAATGGTTTCCTTAGGGTATCCTATGAAGACGCATTTTTCCGACTTGGGTTCGAGCTTTTCAGGTTGAAGTTTCTTGACATAAGCATCGCATCCCCAAACTTTTAGAAACGACAGCTTAGGTTTCTTCCCAAACCATAATTCATACGGTGTCATCTCAACGGATTTAGACGGAGCCCTATTTAAAGTGAATGTAGCTGTCTCTAGAGCGTATCCCCAAAATGATAGCGGTAAATCGGTAAGAGACATCATAGATCGCACCATATCCAATAGAGTGCGATTATGACGTTCGGGCACACCTTTACGCTGAGGTGTTCCAGGCGGCATGAGTTGTGAAATGATTCCACATTTTCTTAAGTGCGTACCAAATTCATGACTTAAATATTCTCCTCCACGATTTGATCGTAAGAACTTTATTTTTCGGTCACGTTGATTCTCTACTTCATTCTGAAATTCCTTGAACTTTTCAAAGGTCTCAGACTTGTGTTTCATCAAGTAGACATACCCATATCTACTTAAGTCATCAGTGAGAGTGAGAACATAACGATATCCTCCGCGAGCCTCAACGCTCATTGGACCACACACATCAGTATGTATGATTTCCAATAAGTTGGTTGCTCGCTCCATTGTTCCGGAGAACGGAGTCTTGGTCATTTTTCCCATGAGGCATGGTTCGCATGTGTCAAATGATTCATAATCGAGAGACTCTAAAAGTCCATCAGCATGGAGCTTCTTCATGCGCTTGACACCAATGTGACCAAGGCGGCAGTGCCACAAGTATGTGGGACTATCGTTATCAACGTTACATCTTTTGGTATTCACACTATGAATATGTGTAACATTACGTTCGAGATTCATTAAGAATAAACCATTGACCATCGGGGCATGACCATAAAACATATCTCTCATATAAATAGAACAACCATTATTCTCGGATTTAAATGAGTAGCCATCTCGCATTAAATGAGATCCAGATACAATGTTCATGCTCAAACTTGGCACTAAATAACAATTATTGAGGTTTAAAACTAATCCTGTAGGTAAATGTAGAGGTAGCGTGCCGATGGCGATCACATCGACCTTGGAACCATTTCCGACGCGCATCATCACCTCGTCCTTCGCCAGTCTCCGCTTATTCCGCAGCTCCTGCTGTGAGTTACAAATACGAGCAACGACACCGGTATCAAATACCCAGGAGTTACTACGAGTACTGGTAAGGTACACATCAATTACATGTATATCACATATACCTTTAGTGTTGCCGGCCTTCTTGTCCGCTAAGTATTTGGGGCAGTTCCACTTCCAGTGACCCTTCCCTTTGCAATAAAAGCACTCAGTCTCAGGCTTGGGTCCATTCCTTGACTTTTTCCCGGTAACTGGCTTACCGGGCGCGGCAACCTCTTTGCCTTCCTTCTTGAAGTTCTTCTTACCCTTGCCCTTCTTGAACTTGGTGGTTTTATTGACCATCAACACTTGATGTTCTTTCTTGATTTCTACCTCTGCCGACTTCAGCGTTGAAAATACTTCAGGAATAGTTTTCACCATCCCCTGCATATTGTAGATCATCACAAAGCTCTTGTAGCTCGGTGGGAGCGACTGAAGGATTCTGTCAATGACCGCCTCGTCTGGGAGGTTAATGTCCAGCTGGGACAGGTGGTTGTGCAACCCAGACATTTTGAGTATGTGCTCACTGACATAACTATTTTCCTCCATCTTACAACTATAGAACTTGTCGGAGACAACATATCTCTTGACCCGGGCATGAGCTTGGAAAACCATTTTCAACTCCTCGAACATCTCATATGCTCCATGTTGCTCAAAACACTTTTGGAGCCCCTGTTCTAAGCTATAAAGCATGCCACACTGAACGAGGGAGTAATCATCAGCACGTGACTGCCAAGCGTTCATAACGTCTTGGTTCTCTGGGATGGGTGCTTCACCTAGCAATCCTTCTAGGACATATGCTTTCTTGGCAGCTATGAGGATGATCCTCAGGTTCCGGACCCAGTCTGAATAGTTGCTGCCATCATCTTTCAGCTTGGTTTTCTCTAGGAATGCGTTGAAGTTCATGTTGACATGAGCGTTGGCCATTTGATCTACAAGACATATTTTATTGCAAAGATTTTAGACTAAGTTCATGATAATTAAGTTCATCTAATCAAATTATTTAATGAACTCCCACTCAGATTTGACATCCCTCTAGTCATCTAAGTGTTACATGATCCGAGTCGACTAGGCCGTGTCCGATCATCACGTGAGACGGACTAGTTATCATCGGTGAACATCTCCATGTTGATTGTATCTTCCATACGACTCATGTTCGACCTTTCGGTCTCTGTGTTCCGAGGCCATGTCTGTACATGCTAGGCTCGTCAAGTTAACCCTAAGTGTTTTTGCATGTGTAAAACTGTCTTACACCCGTTGTATGTGAACGTAAGAATCTATCACACCCGATCATCACATGCTTCGAAATGACGAACTTTAGCAACGACGCACAGTTAGGGGGAGCACTTTCTTGAAATTATTATAAGGGATCATCTTATTTACTACCGTCGTTCTAAGTAAACAAGATGCATAAACATAATAAACATCACATGCAATTATATAGTAGTGACATGATATGGCCAATATCATATAGCTCCTTTGATGTCCATCTTCGGGGCTCCATGATCATCTTCGTCACCGGCATGACACCATGATCTCCATAATCATGATCTCCATCATCGTGTCTCCATGAAGTTGCTTGCCAACTATTACTTCTACTACTATGGCAAACGGTTTAGCAATAAAGTAAAGTAATTACATGGCGTTAAATCATTGACACGCAAGTCATACAATAATTAAGACAACTCCTATGGCTCCTGCCGGTTGTCATACTCATCGACATGCAAGTCGTGATTCCTATTACAAGAGCATGATCTCATACATCACAATATATCATTCATCATTCATCACAACTTTTGGCCATATCACATCACAAAGCAATTGCTGCAAAAACAAGTTAGACGTCCTCTAATTGTTGTTGCATCTTTTACGTGGCTGCAATAGGATTCTAGCAAGAATGTTTTCTTACCTACGAATAACCACAACGTGATTTGTCAACTTCTATTTACCCTTGATAAGGGCTCTTTTCATCGAATCCGCTCCAACTAAAGTGGGAGAGACAGACACCCGCTAGCCACCTTATGCAACTAGTGCATGTCAGTCGGCGGAACCTGTCTCACGTAAGCGTACGTGTAAGGTTGGTCGGGGCTGCTTCATCCCACGATACCGCTGAAGCAAAATAAGACTAGTAGTGGCAAGAAAGTTGAAAACATCTACGCCCACAACAGATTTGTGTTCTACTCGTGCAATAGAGAACTACGCATAGACCTAGCTCATGATGCCACTATTGGGGAACGTTGCATAAAATAAAAAATTTCCTACGTTCTCCAAGATCAATCCATGAGTTCATCTAGCGACGAGAGAGGGGAGTGCATCTACATACCCTTGTAGATCGCGAGCGGAAGCGTTCAAGAGAACAGGGTTGAGGGAGTCGTACTCGTCGTGATCCAAATCACCGGAGATCCTAGCGCCGAACGAACGGCACCTCCGCGTTCAACACACGTACGGTCAGCGTGATGTCTCCTCCTTCTTGATCCAGCAAGGGTGAAGGAGAGGTTGATGAAGATCCAGTAGCACGACGGCGTGGTGGTGGATGCAGCAGGGTTTTGACAGGGCTTCACCAAGCGACTACGGGAGGAGGAGGTGTAGCAAGGGGGGAGGGAGGCGCCAGATGTCAGGGTGCGGCTGCCCTCCCACCCCCTCTCTTTATATAGGGAGCCTAGGGGGGTGCGCCGGCCCTAGGAGATGGGATCTCCTAGGGGGGCGGCGGCCAAGGGGGGTGGAGTGCCCCCCAAGGCAAGTAGAGGCGCCCCCTCCCCTAGGGTTCCCAACCCTAGGAGCAGAGGGGGCCCCAGGGGGGCGCACCAGCCCACCAGGGGCTGGTTCCCCTCCCACTTCAGCCCATGGGGCCCTCCGGGATGGGTGGCCCCACCCGGTGGACCCCCGGGACCCTTCCGGTGGTCCCGGTACAATACCGGTGACCCCCGAAACTTTCCCGATGGCCGAAACTTGACTTCCCATATATAATTCTTTACCTCCGGACCATTCCAGAACTCCTCGTGACATCCGTGATCTCATCCGGGACCCCAAAAAACTTTCGGTTTGCTGCATACTCATATTCATACAACCCTAGCGTCACCGAACCTTAAGTGTGTAGACCCTACAGGTTCGGGAGACATGTAGACATGACCGAGACGGCTCTCCGGTCAATAACCAACAGCGGGATGTGGATACCCATGTTGGCTCCCACATGCTCCTCGATGATCTCATCGGATGAACCATGATGTCGAGGATTTAAGCAACCCTGTATACAATTCCCTTTGTCAATCGGTACGTTACTTGCCTGAGATTCGATCGTCGGTATCCCAATACCTCGTTCAATCTCGTTACCGGCAAGTCACTTTACTCGTACCGCAATGCATGATCCCGTGACCAGACACTTGGTCACTTTGAGCTCATTATGATGATGCATTACCGAGTGGGCCCAGAGATACCTCTCCGTCATACGGAGTGACAAATCCCAGTCTCGATCCGTGTCAACCCAACAGACACTTTCAGAGATACCTGTAGTGCACCTTTATAGTCACCCAGTTACGTTGTGACGTTTGGTACACCCAAAGCACTTTTACGGTATCTGGGAGTTACACGATCTCATGGTCTAAGGAAAAGATACTTGACATTGGAAAAGCTCTAGCAAACGAACTACACGATCTTTGTGCTATGCTTAGGATTGGGTCTTGTCCATCACATCATTCTCCTAATGATGTGATCCCGTTATCAATGACATCCAATGTCCATAGTCAGGAAACCATGACTATCTGTTGATCAACGAGCTAGTCAACTAGAGGCTCACTAGGGACATATTGTGGTCTATGTATTCACACGTGTATTACGATTTCCGGATAATACAATTATAGCACGAATAAAAGACAATTATCATGAACAGGGAAATATAATAATAATCCTTTTATTATTGCCTCTAGGGCATATTTCCAACAGCAATGACACTATCAAAATGTTTATTCCAACTCCGAGAAGCTTGCACCAGTCCATAAATGGATCGCTGGAGCTCGCGCACTTTGTTAGCACTTTTCGGATCGACAAAACCTTCTGTTGTATCATATACAACTCTTCTTCCAGAAATCCATTCAGGAATGCAGTTTTGACATCCATTTGCCAAATTTCATAATCATAAAACGCGGCAATTGCTAACATGATTCAGACAGACTTAAGCATCGCTACGGGTGAGAAAGTCTCATCGTAGTCAACCCCTTGAACTTGTCGAAAACCTTTCGCAACAAGTCGAGCTTTGTAGACAGTAACATCACCATCAGCGTCAGTCTTCTTCTTGAAGATCCATTTATTCTCTATGGCTTGTCGATCATTGGGCAAGTCAACCAAAGTCCATACTTTGTTCTCATACATGGATCCCATCTCAGATTTCATGGTCTCAAGCCATTTTGCGGAATCTGGGCTCATCATCGCTTCCTCATAGTTCGTAGGTTCGCCATGGTCAAGTAACATGACCTCCAGAATAGGATTACCATACCACTCTGGTGCGGATCTTATTCTAGTTTACCTATGAGGTTTGGTAGTAGCTTGATCTGAAGTTTTATGATCAATATCATTAACTTCCTCACTAATTGGTGTAGGCGTCACAGGAACCGGTTTCTGTGATGAGCTACTTTCCAATAAGGGAGCAGGTACAGTTACCTCATCAAGTTCTACTTAAATCCCACTCACTTCTTTCGAGAGAGACTCCTTCTCTAGAAAGGATCCGTTTTTAGCAACGAATGTCTTGCCTTCGGATCTGTGATAGAAGGTGTACCCAACAGTTTCCTTTGGGTATCCTATGAAGACACATTTCTCCGATTTGGGTTCGAGCTTATCAGGTTGAATTTTTTTCACATAAGCATCGCAGCCCCAAACTTTAAGAAATGACAACTTTGGTTTCTTGCCAAACCATAGTTCATAAGGCGTCGTCTCAAAAGCTTTTGATGGTGCCCTATTTAACATGAATGCATCCGTCTCTAAAGCATAACCCCAAAACGATAGCGGTAAATCAGTAAGAGACATCATAGATCGCACCATATCTAGTAAAGTACGATTACGATGTTCGGACACACCATTACGTTGTGGTGTTCCGGGTGGCGTGAGTTGTGGAACTATTCCGCATTGTTCCAAATGTAGACCAAACTCGTAACTCAAATATTCTCCTCCACGATCAGATCGTAGAAACTTAATTTTCTTGTTACGATGATTTTCAACTTCACTCTGAAATTCTTTGAACTTTTCAAATGTTTTAGACTTATGTTTCATTAAGTAGATATACCCATATCTGCTCAAATCATCTGTGAAGGTGAGAAAATAACGATACCCGCCGCGAGCCTCAATATTCATCGGACCACGGACATCAGTATGTATGATTTCCAACAAATCTGTTGCTCGCTCCATTGTTCCGGAGAACGGCGTTTTAGTCATCTTGCCCACAAGGCATGGTTCGCAAGTACCAAGTTATTCATAATCAAGTGATTCCAAAAGTCCATCAATATGGAGTTTCTTCATGCGTCTTACACCAATATGACCTAAACGGCAGTGCCACAAATAAGTTGCACTATCATTATCAACTCTGCATCTTTTGGCTTCGACATTATGAATATGTGTATCACTACTATCGAGATTCAATAAAAATAGACCACTCTTCAAGGGTGCATGACCATAAAAGATATTACTCATATAAATAGAACAACCATTATTCTCAGATTTAAATGAATAACCGTGTCGCATCAAACAAGATCCAGATATAATGTTCATGCTCAATGCTGGCACGGAATAATAATTATTCAGGTCTAAAACTAACCCCGAAGGTAGATCTAGAGGTAGCGTGCCGATGGCGATCACATCGACTTTGGAACCATTTCCCACGCGCATCGTCACCTCGTCCTTAGCCAGTCTTCGCTTAATCCGTAGTCCCTGTTTCGAGTTGCAAATATCAGCAACAGAACCAGTATCAAATACCCAGGTGCTACTGCGAGCTCTGGTAAGGTACACATCAATAACATGTATATCACATATACCTGTGTTCACCTTGCCATCCTTCTTATCCGCCAAATACTTGGGGCAGTTCCGCTTCCAGTGACTAGTCTGCTTGCAGTAGAAGCACTCAGTTTCAGGCTTAGGTCCAGACTTGGGTTTCTTCTCTTGAGCAGCAACTTGTTTGCCGTTCTTCTTGAAGTTCCCCTTCTTCTTCCCTTTACCCTTTTTTTTTGAAACTGGTGGTCTTGTTGACCATCAACACTTGATGCTCCTTCTTGATTTCTACCTCCGCAACCTTTAGCATTGCGAAGAGCTCGGGAATTGTCTTGTTCATCCCTTGCATATTATAGTTCATCACGAAGCTCTTGTAGCTTGGTGGCAGTGATTGAAGAATTCTGTCAATGACACTATCATCCGGAAGATTAACTCCCAGTTGAATCAAGTGATTGTTATACCCAGACATTTTGAGTATATGTTCACTTGCAGAACTATTCTCCTCCATCTTGCAGCTATATAACTTATTGGAGGCTTCATATCTCTCAATCCGGGCATTTGCTTGAAATACTAACTTCAACTCCTGGAACATCTCATATGCTCCATGACGTTCAAAACGTCGTTGAAGTCCCGATTATAAGCCGTAAAGAATGGCACACTAAACTATCGAGTAGTCATCAGCTTTGCTATGCCAGATGTTCTTAACGTCGTTAGTTGCATTTGCAGCAGGCCTGGCACCTAGCGGTGCTTCTAGGACGTAATTCTTTTGTGTAGCAACGAGGATAATCCTCAAGTTACGGACCAAGTCCGTGTAATTGCTACCATCATCTTTCAAATTTGCTTTCTCAAGGAACGCATTAAAATTCAACAGAACAACAACACGGGCCATCTATCTACAACAAACATAGATAAGCAAAATACTATCAAGTACTAAGTTCATGATAAATTTAAGTTCAATTAATCATATTACTTAAGAACTCCCACTTAGATAGACATCTCTCTAATCATCTAACTGATCACGTGATCCAAATCAACTAAACCATAACCGATCATCACGTGAAATGGAGTAGTTTTCAATGGTGAACATCACTATGTTGATCATATCTATTATATGATTCACGCTCGACCTTTCGGTCTCAGTGTTCCGAGGCCATATCTGCATATGCTAGGCTCGTCAAGTTTAACCCGAGTATTCTGCGTGTGCAAAACTGGCTTGCACCCGTTGTAGATGAACGTAGAGCTTATCACACCCGATCATCACGTGGTGTCTCGGCACGATGAACTTTGGCAACGGTGCATACTCAGGGAGAACACTTTTACCTTGAAATTTAGTGAGAGATCATCTTATAATGCTACCGTCAATCAAGCAAAATAAGATGCATAAAGGATAAACATCACATGCAATCAATATAAGTGATATGATATGGCCATCATCATCTTGTGCTTGTGATCTCCATCTCCGAAGCACCATCATGATCACCATCGTCACTGGCGCGACACCTTGATCTCCATCGTAGCATCGTTGTCGTCTCGCCAACTATTGCTTCTACGACTATCGCTACCGCTTAGTGATAAAGTAAATCAATTACAGGGCGATTGCATTGCATACAATAAAGCGACAACCATATGGCTCCTGCCAGTTGCCGATAACTTTGTTACAAAACATGATCATCTCATACAATAAAATTTAGCATCATGTCTTGACCATATCACATCACAACATGCCCTGCAAAAACACGTTAGACGTCCTCTACTTTGTTGTTGCAAGTTTCACGTGGCTGCTACGGGCTGAGCAAGAACCGTTCTTACCTACGCATCAAAACCACAATGATAGTTCGTCAAGTTAGTGCTGTTTTAACCTTCTCAAGGACCGGATGTAGCCACACTCAGTTCAACTAAAGTTGGAGAAACTGACACCCGCCAGCCATCTATGTGCAAAGCACGTCGGTAGAACCAGTCTCGCGTAAGCGTACGCGTAATGTCGGTCCGGGCCGCTTCATCCAACAATACCGCCGAACCAAAGTATGACATACTGGTAATCAGTATGACTTGTATCGCCCACAACTCACTTGTGTTCTACTCGTGCATATAACATCTACGCATAAAACCAGGCTCGGATGCCACTGTTGGGGAATGTAGTAATTTCAAAAATTTCCTATGCACACGCAAGATCATGGTGATGCATAACAACAAGATGGGAGAGTGTTGTCCACGTACCCTCATAGACCGAAAGCGGAAGCGTTAGCACAACGATGTTGATGTAGTCGTACGTCTTCACGATCCGACCGATCAAGTACCGAACATACGGCAGCTCCGAGTTCAGCACACATTCAGCTCGATGACGTCCCACGAACTCCGATCCAGCAGAGCTTTGCGGGAGAGTTCCGTCAGCACGACGGTGTGATGACGTTGCTGATGATGCTACCGACGCAAGGCTTCGCCTAAGCACCGCTACGATATTACCGAGGTGGAATATGGTGGAGGGGGGCACCGCACACGGCTAAGAGATCAAGAGATCGATTTTTGTGTCTAGAGGTGCCCCCTGCCCCCGTATATAAAGGAGGGAGAGGAGGAGGGGGCGGCCAAGGAGGAGGAGGCGCGCCCAAGGGGGCAATCCTACTCCAAGTAGGATTCCGCCCTCTTTCCTAGTCCAAGTAGGAGAGGGGAAGGAAGGGGAGGAGAAGAAGAAGGAAAGGGGGGGCCGACCCCCAAGTCCAATTCGGTTTGGGCTAGGGGGGTCGTGCGCTCCTAGCTCGCCGCCTCTCCTCTTCCTCCGTATGGGCCCATGAGGTCCAATAACCCCCCGGGGGGTTCTGGTAACCCCCCGGTACTCCGGTATATGCCCGAAACCCTCCGAAACCATTTTGGTGTCCGAACATAGTCATTCAATATATCGATCTTTACATCTCGACCATTTCGAGACTCTTCATCATGTACGTGATCATATCCAGGACTCCCAACTACTTTCGGTACATCAAAACACAAAAACTCATAATACCGATCGTCACCAAACTTTAAGCGTGCGGACTCTACGGGTTCAAGAACTATGTAGACATGACCGAGACATGTTTCCGGTCAATAACCAATAGCGGAACCTGGATGCTCATATTGGTTCCCACATATTCTATGAAGATCTTTATCGGTCAAACCGCATAACTACATACGTTGTTCCGTTTGTCATCGGTATGTTACTTGCCCGAGATTCGATCGTTGGTATCTCAATACCTAGTTCAATCTCGTTACCGGCAAGTCTCTTTACTCGTTATGTAATGCATCATCCCGCAACTAACTCATTAGTCACATTGCTTGCAAGGCTTATAGTGATGTGCATTATCGAGAGGGCCCAGAGATACCTCTCCGACAATCGGAGTGACAAATCCTAATCTTGAAATACACCAACTCAACAAGTACCTTCGGAGACACCTGTAGAGCTCCTTTATAATCACCCAGTTACGTTGTGATGTTTGGTAGCACACAAAGTGTTCCTCCGGTAAATGGGAGTTGCATAATCTCATAGTCATAGGAACATGTATAAGTCATGAAGAAAGCAATAGCAACATACTAAACGATCAAGTGCTAAGCTAACGGAATGGGTCAAGTCAACCACATCATTCTTCTAATGATGTGATCCCGTTAATCAAATGACAACTCATGTCTATGGCTAGGAAACACAACCATCTTTGATCAATGAGCTAGTCAAGTAGAGGCATACTAGTGACACTATGTTTGTCTATGTATTCACACGTGTATTATGTTTCCGGTTAATACAATTCTAGCATGAATAATAAATATTTATCATGATATGAGGAAATAAATAATAAACTTTATTATTGCCTCTAGGGCATATTTCCTTCACAGCTATCTCACTCATTGTGAGCGATCCTTCATCTTTATCGTCATTCTGTAGTACTTTTTACCCCATATAAAGGTACCATGGTACAACTTGCGTGAGCGCAAACAACCGGCCGATCACGTACGCCTTGAATGCCGGACCATGCCGAGCAAGAATGTCATATTCCAACCATGGATGAAGATATGAAGGACAAAGAAGAAGACCAAAGTGAGGGTGAAGAGCCTCGACATCCATCCTCTTCCATGTCAAACGTTGCCGGATGCGCATTGGTGTTGAGAAGGGTACTTGCCATGAGAGTGTAACCTATAAATCCATCTATGCAGTAATGCTACTTCTCTTCACCACCATTGTACCAGGACAATTAAGAATAACAAATAACTACCACATCTAATTTCATGCAATGAATAAAGTTACACCTACTTGCGTGACGTATCATGTATATTTTCTCTCTACATATGCCAAAAATTTGAAGGATATCATGCAATGAGTGACCCATGCATGTAGTGAAGCTAGCAAATGGAGTGGCATGTTATTTCCTTGTATTCTCTTAGGAAAACAACTTGGGAATATGACAATACAATCGACATGAGCGACATTGGGAAAATAGTTCAACCTAGGAACCTTGTTGATATTGTAGTACTGAAGAGAGTTTCTTTTTAGATAAACATATTGTTAATCCGATGAGTTTGAACCATCACCTCATTCTTCTTAGTTGTGTTTATTTTCCTTTTCTCCATTTGGCATCGACGAATGCCACATGTGCATCCCACCTCTCCATCTGGTGGATTTAGTTGCTGATAGCTAATTTGTCTCAACGGTTAGCTAAATTTGCTTTGATTTAACAAAAAACTGATGTGCTACTTTTGGACTTTAAGGGAATTAATTATCCATCGAAGTATGTTCCCTCTGCATGCATCTTTCTTTTCCTCTTGTAATAGGGTTTAAGGTTTAGGGTTTACTCAATTCCGGAGTGACATTAATTTACTTCGATCTATACATTGAGTAATATAATTGTTTGTAGGAAGTTACGCTTCCATCGAGTATTGATTTTTGTCTCCATGATAACCAAAAACTGCTTCAAATTAGCCCAAAAAAGGTACTACGTAGCTGTAAAATTTGCTTCCAAACCATTACCATACTATTTTAATTTTATCAACCCAAGAATTGTTTCCGTAGAAATATGGATTTGTTTCTACCCAATGGATTTTTAATATTTTGAATGACATGGATATGTTACTGATTGATGAATATTTGCTTCCGTTAAATGAAGAGTTTGCATCTGACAAGGGTGGTTGGACTTGATGAAGATAATTAAAGACACCCTTAATGATTTTTCAACACAGTACAACCGTAGACGCCCTTGTACACTCACTCTATGAACGCACGCACGCACACCCTACTCATATGAGCACCTCCATGATATTGAGCCGACATCATATATTCAGATTGACGAAGTCACCACAGGCGTAGTCGACGGGAACGTCTCCTCCTACTGAACAAGTATCATCGAAAATCCTAAAATAAATTCAGAAAAATACAAACACCAGTGCCAAGTCTGGGACATGAACCCTAGTGGGATGGTTCCACCACAAGGAAGCTAGTCATCTGAAATACGCCCAGTTCGCACACACTCTTAGTGTTATAATGAATCGGTTTTGCTACTAAAGAACATCTAGTGTGCCATAATTAAGTATTGCACATCTAAGTCATGTGTCATTGATCAAACGTGGAGATTCATGTGAGTGTTTTTTTTCTTTTTCCTTTGCTTTTTGTGTTAATTGAGTCATTTAGATGTGCAATAACTAGAGCACACATCTAGATGTGCCCTAAACAGACGCATAATGTATAGCCTAAGTTGAGAATTTAATTCTTGGTCCTTCAACTTGTCAGTATGAGGATGTTTCTCGTAGAAGAAGAAAATAATAGGTGTTTTTTCCTTGTTTCTCTCTCATATATGTTCTTTTACCACAAAAGGAAGCTACATGAGAAATGGATAATTTGTAAATGTGTTATTAACTTATAAACGACGAAATTACAAGGACGACTATATGTATCATGTATTTGCACATGCGTCTTCATCTCTACGTGCATGTAAACAAGAGTAAGCACATACACCATATATGGAGAGAGAGATCAGTTGTTGTATAGTGAGTAATTGGGAGGTAGGACATGTTATTCCCTTCTCTTCCCGGACTGAGTACACTGGGCTGTAGGCCACGTACGTACTCTACGTACGCATTCCACATGCAGACGGTTGATTGGTTAGAGCTGCGAGAGGAACTGAAGCTGCCTGAGGATGGGGTTGAGGGCCTCCATGAGCTTCTCGCAGGGGTGGTTGTGGACGCCCTCGTACGTGGTCACCACGATGCTCGTGTCCTTGGCCAGCCGCTGCACCTGCTTCTTCACGTTGCATGTGTGGTGCGTGCACCGGTAATAGCTCCTGAAATATCACACAAATGTTGGCAATAAGGCAAAAAAAAAACTTACTACTCGACTAAGGAAGTTGTTGAACATAATATCACTTGGCATTCCATTGTCAATTTGATTATAGCAATTAATCAGTGCATGCTACAACACATTACACTTGTGTACAACATTCCAATACTTCACATGTTTCACAAAGCACACTAATTGAACCGTGAAATCAAACTATATGTGCTTCCATTAGATCAAGTGTGTTTGTCGAATGCCCATCTAGTAGGGTCAAGCATATTCCGATTGGAAAATGTAGGGATCGTATTTTCAGACCGATTATTATTGTTTGGGAGCGAACGCTTGAATAGATTCTGATACAAAGGAGGAAGAAGGCACTAGGCGAAACATAATGAATTCAACAGCGTGGGGAGGGGAATAGGAGACAGAGAAGGAAGAAAGATGAAGAAGGCAAGGAAGTAGTTGACCAATATTGACAATGACCTAAATGTCGACGATAGCATAGAGGGGTGGTTGATAGGTGCATCTACAAGTTATGAGCACATCCCATGTGGTTAATAATCGAGGAGTGAGATCGGTGTGGTGGGGTGGAGGGGGGAGTAGAAGGGAAGG
>NC_041381.1:612810882-612813448 GCF_002162155.2 Triticum dicoccoides
GGGGGGGGTAAGGATGCGAAGAAGTGGTGTGTGGGGTGGTCCTTCAATAGGTTTATGGTATATAATGTGTATATGGGTTCATAGGGCTGATTGTCTACGTATGTAATGTGTTTCTAAAAAACCTCAAATATAGTCCAAATCATACTCCAGCCTTTAGCGATCTCACCCAAAGTTACGCCGGTATGACAAGTTAAGTTCGTTTGTAGGGTGAGCCTAATTGTCAACCCTTCATATATGTCTATATATCCCCATATCACTTCCCTATTCGATTGGTTCTTTCCATCGCCCCCTCTCCCACATTGCCGTGACATAGTTCATTTCCTACTTCCTTCCCAAGTGTCGATCGGAATCAACAACGTCGATAAGGTCACTAATTGCACCGTGATGGGGATCAAAACCAATTGGCCAGAAGGAACAAACCTGCACTAGCAAAAATATCTAATTGCAATAACAAAGAGTCAGATGGTGCTTGACTGACTAGGTTCTTAGCTCTTTATGCAAGAATTTATCACCTTTACTAGGATCCAGAACATGGTCTATTTTGTGAAATTGCAAGTGCTGAGGAGCAGCACGCATGCATTCGCATTATGAAGAGATCACCCACGATGGGAATATCTGGAATTCTGGATTTGTGGTTATTTTCAACTCAAGACGCATTCCCTCGCTACACCGGCCTTCATCGTCTCTCTCTCGGTGTCTAGCTATCCGCTTTAACGCACGCATGCAGCATAAAACTTACAATCTCGTAGAGCATCTAAACAGTACCGGTTAATTAGGGCTGGTGAGGGTGCAAATTATAGATGATGCATGCATCCAATTAAGCTTGTGCGCGTAGCTAAAAGCTGCACAAAACACACAGCAAAATGCTCTACTTCGACACATACAGCTATAGAACACACAACATGTCTATTTCAACATACGCATACGCATCACATGCTAAATTGCTCATTAACCTGCAAACGCACCACAAGTTAGCCTCGATGAGCAATAAAAAATCTATAGTATATACCTGGGGAAGGCGCTGTTCTTGACGGCCTTCTGGCCGTACTTCCTCCACCGGTAGCCGTCGTCGAGGACGTCGTTCTCGCTCTTGGTCTGGAACGCGAACCGCGGCCGGCTCGCCTTCCTGCTCCCCCGCCCGCGCGCACTGCCCTTCCCTTTCGTCTCCTCCCTTCCCACGCCACTACTGCTCCCGGCACCACTCTCCGGCGCGGCCGCCCCCGCCACGCCACTCACCATCTCCTCCCCGACCACACCGGCCACCACCTGCTGCTGCGACGTGGACCCAGCGGCGGCGCCCGGCCCCAGCGGGAGAAGCAGGGACGCCCAGTCCACCAGCCCGGGCATGGGCATCCCCGGCGGGCCACCCAGGTCCGCCGCAGCGTCACACGTTGACGACTGCGGCTGCAGCAGCTGCTGCTGCTCCATCAGCGGCGAAGACTGTAGATAGTTGAAGTGATGGAACAGCTCGTCGTCCCCTTGCAGTTGCAGGCGATCGTCTCCCTCACGGAAGTTCTCCATCAGAAATACGGAAGTGACGTACGTGCCTACCGCTCGATCGGTTGCTCCGGCGGCCGGAGAGGAGACCGATGGATGGAGGAGTGACCGCAGCGTGTGACATCGAGGGGGCGCCGTGGTATATAGACGGTGGGTTGTAGCTGCGGGTAGCTGTGACCGGAGGGTGAGACGGGAAGGTAAGAGGAGTTGGGCAAACCGATCGAGCGTGCTAGCTGCTTCATGCAAGCCAGCCAAGGACGCGATCCACGAGAGAGAGAGCGAGGGGGAAGAGGTACGTAGCTCGACATCGCAACCGTTTCCCAGCTACCCGATCGGGTCGGCTCAACTGCCCCGTCCGCCCCCGCGCGCACGCACGAGCCCTTAAGATTAGTTTTTACATCCCCACGTACGTACTGGCTGCATGCGTGTCCCCTCCAGATCGGGTTACGTGGGGGGCATGTAAAAAATCTGTGTGCGCGCGTACCGCAAAAAGTCAAGACAAAATGTCGTCGGTCTGACCCTGATCCTGTCACACAAACAACTATGGAACTCGGGCCGGGACCTTGCAGTTCAGACTACCATCGCCACTCGCTGACCCAACGAAATGATAGGCGCTGTTTTTGGTGGGCCATCACATCAAGCTTTCGCTCACTTGTTTCTTTTGTTTTCCGCGAGCTTCTTCTACTCTTTTGCTCAGTAAAAACGGCTATTAATTTTTTTGTTAGTTTAGGAAAAAAATGATGAAGGTTTTCGAAAATCAGAGATTTAATAAATGTCCGTGAAGTAAATTTTTTTTGAAAAAAGGTTCATGAATTTGAAATTTAATTCATCATTTAAAAAAATATTCACAAATTTTCAAAGCAGTTATCAATTTGAAAAAAAATGTAAAATGTTGGTGAATTTAAAAATATTCAAAAAATTAGAAAGTTGTCCATGAATTTTTAAAAATATTTAAAATGTTTGCGAATTAAAGAATGTGTTCACAAATGTAGAAATGTTTTCCTGAATTTAAAAAGGAAAAGAAAAAAAGGTTGAAATTGGGAAAAAATGGAAAATGGGAAAAGAGATA
>NC_041381.1:612813745-612834772 GCF_002162155.2 Triticum dicoccoides
TGAAAAGCACATAAAATAAAATAAAGATTGAAAGTTCCCCAAAATTGGGTGGAAGCTTCCAAACCGATGACAGAAACTTCACATGACCCCTCTAGGAGCACTTCACTCCTGTTAATGGGCCGACCTACCAAGGCGATTGTAGTGAGCGAGCGCTATCATACGGGTTGCTATAAACGGTATTTAACAATTGCAAAAATGCTAGCTCAAGTAAAGCATAACGATCCTCCTTGAGACAAAGTCCAAAAGTATCTTATGAATCATTTTCTGAGAAAGAGTAGAAATAAGTGCTTCTTAAGAGCTCCTTTCCCACCCATAGGGCGTGGGGTAGCGAGCAAACTCACATGTTGTTGTGCAAGAAGTCAAAATATGGCCACATGTACTGAGTTGAGCCAAAATTAGAAAGGTCCAAGTTGAACAATTTAACTCACCTCTACTTACTGCTGTGTCCCTCGGCGACAAAGGGGGGCATCCCCTTCATCCTCTCGTGCCAGAAGCGCCTACTAACGAAGGTCGGCATGATTTGAGTATGGTGGTGGAGGGGCAGTTCTCCGGCTGCTCTGCGGTCGGTAGCAGGCACACGTCTCGTGACTATGCGTTGAACGACGTGTTTGTGACCTCCTATGGGCGAACGACAACAGATGCAACATGCGGGGTCTGATCTGTGCCCGTCCAGGCCGGTGCATGATCTGGCCTTCGACTTGTAGGCGTGACCTTAGTGCTTAGATCTAAGTGAATAAGACATGGTGTACTATACACTACTCAAAGTGAATATTTGAAGTAAAGCCGCACCTACTATTTACCCTTTATATATACTAGATGTGTGAGTGGTGACATATGACCTATCCAAGCAAACAAATATGTGTTGTTTCATTTTTGTTCATCCAAACTTCATATCTTTAAGTGAGAAAAAACTTGTTGTAGTTTCTATTCTTATGTGGTCATGCTTTAGGGATGAGCGGCATTGGGAAAAACAGTTCAACTTAGCAAGCATTAGTCACAAGTCGATTATGTTTCTTTAGTTTGCTTTACACCTTGGTGCATGCTTGCACACATGGATCGGAGCCTCTAAGCTCTATAGAAATGGGGAATTCTGACTACTCCTCATGATTTATCATTAGTGTACCAGCCTATCGAGCAGTTGTCATCTATCTCACCCACCTAATTGTCAGAAGCTGGCACACAATAATAATACACCATGTACCGAGTTTTACGAATGTCAAAAGAATGGGATCCCATAAGAAAACAACATGTGCAGTCTATTACGAAAAAAAACTCAACCCATTAAAAGGAAAAGGTGAAGAATAGTACATATCAAACTCGCGATCAAAATGAGTAGATGGGAAACATGACTTGGCAAGGCCCACATCCCCTTGGTGTTGAAATGCCACAACCATCCTTGGTTGTCAAGGATTGCAAGAGTTCCACGAGAATCCTGAATTTCTTGAAAATGATTGCATGTCATACCATTTTTCCTCTGTACGCACACTAGAGATGTGAGTGGCGACATGACCAATGTAGCCAAGGAAAGAGACATGCACATTATTTCTGTAAGTGCATCTAGTGCCACCCCTAGTTGGTTTTGGAATATTGACGACAAAGTTGGTTGATGGACTAATGCGTTTGTGGGAATTGCAGGATAACGCAGGAAGTGTCCCTCATTGATTCGGTTTACCTACCGGAGATGACCCCTAAAAATGTATGAAGACAGTGAAGACAATGGTGGTGTGTGAAGATATTCACACTGAAGTCTATGACATGAGAAGACATTGAGTGAAGACTATGGAGCGTGAAGACTGTGTTGTTTCGTTGTTTTCTTTTCTTCTTTGTTGAGTCATAGGAACCACCGTACTGTTAAGTGGGGTCCAAGTGAACTAAGTCAGAGTGACTGAAGTGATGCTCAACCCAAATCCTATGTCTTCGAGCGAAGACAATGAGAGCAAATCTTATCCAGAGCTAGATGAGTCAGCTTTGCTTGTAGCCCAAGTAAAGTTGCCGTGTGTGTTTGAAATCTGACCATTGGAACACGTGTCAGTTCCTGAGTGACCCAGGGTCATTTCGGACATATCAGGCCGGGTTGCCTTGTGGCTATAAATAGCCCACCCCTACACCATAAATTGGTGGCTGCTCAGAGTTAGTTTACGGCTTTTGTCGTTTTGAGAGCAACCCACCTCGAAGCCTTTGAGAGAGAAATCCTTGCGAGGACAAAGCCCAAACACCCAGAGCCAAAGAGTGTTAGGCATCACTGAAGTCTTTCTGTCTGTGTGACCTGAAGACTTATTACACTTGAGGACTGTGTATCCTCCAGCCGATTAGGCATCGTGTTCTGAGCATCCAAGAGTCATTGTGGATTGCCGGTGAACAAAGTCTGTGAAGGTTCGGAAGTCTATCTTGAAGACTTACCAGAGTGATTGGGCGAGGACTGTGTGTCCTTAGCTCAACGGGAATAAGGTGAAGACGCGGTCTTCTGAGTTGAATCACATCCTCCCTAACCAGACGTACAGTTGTCACATCAACTGGAACTGGTCCAACAAATCCTGTGTCTTCAACAAGTGACTGGTTCTATCCCTTCCCTCCTTTACTTTGAGTTTGTCTTCGTGAAGTCATTGCTTATCTGTCTTATCTGTTTGACTTCAATGTTTGACTACTATTGTTGATTGGCTTCGTACTATCTTCCATCGTGATCCTTACTACCTAGCTGCTATTAGTCTTTGTACGTTCACATTATTGCATACTTGACTATGGCTTGCTTGTTGTAGTTTATCTTCCGCTGTATATCAATTAGGTCATTTCTATTGTTTGTCTTCGAAACTTCCACGTTTTGAAGACTTTGATAAAAATCGCCTATTCAGCCCCCCTCTAGTCGATAACTAGCACTTTCAATTGGTATCAGAGCAAGGTACTCCCTTGTTCTGTGTGATTCGGTTTAACCACCTGGAGTTAGCTATGTCGACTGCAGGGATAATCAAAGTCTCCGCTGCTTGCCCCGTGTTCGATGGAACTAAATATCCCTACTAGAAGAATAAGATGCGCATGCATCTTGAAGCCATTGATGTCGACCTCTGGTATGTCGTCAAGAACGGCGTTCCAAAAACTGGTGAAGGTGTCACCCCTGCTGATGTCAAGAAGTTCATTCAACTGGACTCGACTGCAAAGAACATCATTTGTGGTCATCTGACCAAAGGACAGTATGGCCATGTGAGTGCTCTGGAAACATCAAAGCTAGTCTGGGACTGGCTATCCAAGGTCAACGAAGGCGTCTCTACACAGAGAGACCAGAGGATCAGTGTTCTTCGCAATCTCTTCAATCGCTTCAAGAGAAACGATAATGAAAATGTACAGCTCACATTTGATTGCCTCACCGACATCACAAATGAGCTTCAGGCTCTCGTCGCCACTGAGATCACTAAGCATGAAATCGTCAAGACGCTGCTGAGATCTCTTGACAGCTCCTTTGACACCCTTGCCCTCATGATACAAGAACGTCCTGACTTCAAGACTCTCGATGCGATAGATATACTTGAGAGGCTCAACACACATGAGTTCCAGCTTTCTGAGAAAAGAGATATCTATGGCCCCAACTATGGCCAAACTTGTGCTTTGAAGGCAAAAGTTGTTTCCTCATCTGAAGAAGAAGAATCTGACTGCGGTTCTGATGATCCTGAATACATTGGAAGGGAACTTGCTATGCTTGTGAAGAAGTTCCAGAAATTCACCAAGAAGAAGGGCTTCAGAAAGTCTTCACAATCCAGTTCAAGAAATGATGATGCTTCCACTCAAGACAACAAGAAGAGAACACGTCACAAGTGTAAGAAGCCTGGGCACTACATCTCTGAGTGTCCTCAGTGGGACAACGAGAAGAAGAAGAAGAAGAGCAAGGAATATGACTCTGATGACAAGAAGAAGAAGAAATCATCAAAGTCTTCTTCCAAGTCCACATCAAAGTCTTCATCTCATAAGAAGAGCTCATCTGGCAAGGCTCGTGCTTTTGTTGACAAGGAAATGGATTCAGAGGAGGAGTCTGCTTCTAAGGAGGCAGAGGTGGAATCTGAAGCTGAGTCCGACTCTGGCGTTGCAAGTCTGGCTCTAGCCACAACCTACGTTGCCAAGTCCATCTTCAACACTGAAGACAATGACTCCCACACCAACGCTGATGATGACAAGGACGATCCTGCTCCCACCTACTGCTTCATGGCACGCGGTGCCAAGGTAAAATCACGCGATGCTTACTTTCAAACATCAAGTGAAGATGACTCTGATTGTGAATCTAAACCCAGCTACAAAACACTTGCTAAAATTGCTACTGAACAACAAAGGGCTATGGAACATACTCAAAAACTGTTAGACAAAAGCGATGACCTGTTGGACGCGGAAATGACACGTTCGCAGTCCTTAGTTGAAGACATAAAAAATCTTCATGCTAAGTATCAAGAACTTGAAAGTCTTCATGAGACGCTCTCAACCACTTATGAAAAGCTCTCCTATGATTATCTTCAAAGGAAGCAAGAGCTTGAGAAATTGAAAGCGACTCATGAAGATCTTCAAAAAGAGAATGAGTCATTTCGCGCTCAACAGATTAGTTCCGCTCAGGATGGATTGGAACCACCATGTTTAAAATGCATTGAGCGTGATAACGCTGCCTCTGTTGCTGAATGTTCCACTGCTGCTACTATTGCTCTGTCTTCAACTACTGATGTGGTAACTAACCCCTCTACTGAGGATACCACTACTATTGCTGATGAAAATGCTAGGTTGAAGACATTGCTTGAAACAGGGATGTACAAAAGTCTGAAAGGGCATCAGACACTTTGTGATGTCCTCAAAAAGCAGATTCTGAACCGAAACCTAGGAAAGAGGGTGTTTGGTTCGAGAGGAAAATGAATGCTGATGGTTCCTACTGGAAGCCTGAGCAGTATCCCAAAACCACATGGGTTGCTACAAAGGAACCTTTAGTGGATCCATCCACTTTATCTGGCTTTACCTGTGCTAATCCTATTATCATTGATGAATCCGTTGATGCAAACTATAAACTGTTCAAAAATCAGAATGGTGAAGTGTTTGCCAGGTATATTGGTAGTAACTGCAGGAATGGACCGCCAATGAAGAAGATCTGGGTTCCCAAAAGCTGTCTTGAGAATCTTCCTGTGAATGTTGTCATGACACCACTAGGGAAGAAGACAAACCCCAGACCAAAGGCGTCACATGGTCCAACAGCTTCATACGGAAACATGACTCACCTGAGTCACCCTAACGCCAATGTTTTGCAGGGAAATCATACTCAAACTTATGAATATGAGCGCGTGTCTTCAAACCGCTATGTTCATAGGACTAAGAACTTTTCTGCTTATTCATATGAGTATCATTCATCTCCTGCAAGGCTATTTGCTAGGGCTTCAAAGCCGAAATTCTCAGATGTTGCACTTAGATTCATTGCTTCTAAGCCACCCCTGAAGATGTGTGTGGTGAAGAAGAATTAACTCTCTTTTGCAGAATATGGTCTCCAGCCAGCAATCAAAGGCGTTTGATATTATTGCTGGGGACCTAAAACACTATAAGGGACGCATGATAAAATGATCATACTATGTATTCCACATATGAATCGCTTACCTGTCATACTATGTGCTAACTTTCATCTAAGCTGTGATAATCCAAGTGTGCGTCAAACGCTTATGCTTCACAACATACCTTGTGAAGCCTATCCTCCTAACTGCACTGTAGGGTATGACACCTCGTGCTTTAGAATGGATTATGGACAGCAGATGCACTAATCATATGACTGCTGATCGAAGTCTTCTCATGGACTCAACCTTACGTCCATTCGACAAGAGTCAAATAACATTTGCTGACACTGGTAAAGGCAAGGTATTGGGTCTAGGTAGAGTTGCAATCTCAAAGGATCAACACATGGATAAAGTGATGCTTGTTGAATCCCTTGGATTCAACTTAATGTCTGTCTCAATGCTTTGTGACTTAAACATGATTGTGATATTTGGAAAATATCATTGCCTTGTACTAATGGAATCTGACAAGTCTCTAGTCTTTGAAGGGTATAGGAAAGGTGATCTATACATGGTAGATTTCTCAGCAGGTCCACAGCTTGCCGTATGTCTTCTTGCAAAAGCTTCAGAATGCTGGCTCTGGCATCGAAGGCTGGGGCATGCTGGCATGAGGAACTTACACACTCTCGTCAAGAAGAAGCATGTCATAGGCATCAAAGGTGTCAAGTTCAAGAAATATCATTTGTGTGGTGCCTGCGAAGCTGGAAAGATGACGAGGGCCAATCACCCCTCGAAGACAATCATGACGACATCTCAACCCTTTGAGCTGTTGCACATGGACTTATTTGGCCCTACTCACTACTCTACCCTCACTACAACAGCGTGTCTCTATGGCTTCATCATTGTTGATGACTACTCAAGATATACATGGGTGCACATAATTCTCTACAAGACTGAAGTACAAGATGTCTTCAGACGATTCACCAATCGAGCAATGAACAACTATGGCGTCAAGATCAAGCATATCAGAAGTGATAATGGCACTGAATTCAAGAACACCGGGCTTGATCTTTATCTGGATACAATGGGAATCACTCATGAGTTTTCTGCTCCATACACACCTCAGCAAAATGACATTGTTGAGCGCAAGAACAGAACCCTCATTGAGATGGCTCGAACAATGCTCGACGAGTACAAGACACCAAGAAAGTTCTGGCCTGAAGCTATTGATACAACATGTCACATCATCAACCGTGTTTACATCCACAAGCTTCTGGGCAAAACATCCTATGAGCTCCTTACTGGCAAGAAGCCTCTACTTCAGAGTCTTTGGTGCTAGGTGCTGGATCAAGGATCCCCATCACAAGTCAAAATTTGAGCCTAAAGCACACGAAGGCTTCATGCTCGGTTATGGAAAGGATTCAAACTCTTACAAAGTCTTCAACCTCTTTCACTACAAAATCGTTAAAACTATGGACATGCGATTTGATGAAACCAATGGTTCACAACGAGAACTCCTGCCAAGCATATTAGATGAAGCTCCTTCCAGTGAATCTATCAAGCTAATGGGAACTGGTGAAATCATGCCCTCTGAAGCACAGCCTGAAGAGGAACTTATCATTTCTGCACCAAACCAACCTGAAGACAATGCTCAGACCGAAGACAATCCTCCCAATGATGACAATGATCAGCATGAGCAAGGGCTTCGTCCAGTTCATCCTCGTGTTGCAAATGAAGTACAAATTGAGAAGATAATTGATAGCATCAATGCACCTGGTCCGCTTACTCGCTCAAGAGCAACACAGTTAGCAAATTTCTGTGGGCATTTTTCATTTGTGTCAATATCTGAACCCAAGAAAGTTGCTGAAGCCTTTATGGAACCTGAATGGATTCAAGCCATGCAAGAAGAACTTCAACAGTTCAAGCTGAATAATGTTTGGGAACTTGTCAAGCGCCCTAACCCTCGCAAACATAACAGTATTGGCACTAAATGGATATATCGGAACAAACAAGATGAGCATGGTCAAGTCGTCAGAAACAAAGCACGTCTTGTGTCTCAAGGATATACTAAAGTTGAAGGAATCGACTTTGATGAAACATTTGCTCCGGTGGCTAGGCTTGAAGCTATTCGCATACTGCTAGCCTATGCTAATCACCACAACATCTTGCTATATCAAATGGATGTGAAAAGTGCTTTCGTCAATGGCAAGATTGAAGAAGAAGCGTATGTTGCTCAACCACCTGGCTTTGAAGATCCAAAACATCCTGATATGGTGTACAAACTAAACAAAGCACTGTATGGCCTCAAACAAGCTCCTCGCGCTTGGTATGATACAATCAAAGACTTCCTGAAGAGCAAAGGCTTCAAACCAGGATCCCTCGATCCCACACTCTTCACGAAGATATATGATGGTGAACTATTTGTGTGCCAAATATATGTGGATGACATTATCTTCGGCTGCACCAACCAGAAGTATAGTGATGAGTTTGGATACATGATGCAAGAGCAATATCAGATGTCCATGATGGGTGAGCTGAAGTTCTTCCTTGGTCTTCAAATTCGTCAGCAAAGAAATGGCATCTTCATATCTCAAGAAAAATATCTCAAAGACTGTCTAAAGAAGTTCGGCATGCAAGATTGCAAAGGTTACACGACGCCAATGCCAGCCAAACACCATCTTGGTCCCGACGACAATGGTAAAGAGTTCGATCAAAAGGTATACCGCTCCATGATTGGTTCCTTACTTTACCTATGTGCATCTAGGCCAGATATTATGCTTAGTGTTTGCATGTGTGCTCGATTCCAAGCGGCACCAAAGGAATCGCATCACTTAGCTGTGAAGCGAATTCTTAGATATTTGGCTTACACCCCAACACTCGGATTATGGTATCCAAAGGGCTCAAGATTTGATCTGGTTGGATTCTCGGATGCTGATTATGCTGGTGACAAGGTGGATCGCAAGTCTACATCTGGAACATGTCACTTTCTGGGACGATCACTTGTCTGTTGGTCTTCAAAGAAGCAAAACTGTGTATCACTCTCAACTGCTGAATCTGAATACATTGCTGCTGGACTTGTTGTGCTCAGCTTTTGTGGATGAAGCAAACTCTCAAGGACTATGGCATCAATCTGAAGCAAGTCCCTCTCTTCTGCGGCAACGAAAGCGCCATCAAGATTGCCAACAATCCAGTTCAGCACTCGAAGACAAAGCACATTGAAATTCGTCATCATTTTCTCAGAGATCATGTCATGAAGAAAGATTTTGACATCATTTACGTCAACACTGAAGAGCAACTAGCAGATATCTTCACAAAGCCCTTGGATGAGAAAAGGTTTTGCAAGTTACGGTGTGAGCTATATATCTTGGAATCCTCAAATGTCCTGTGATCAGGACACATCCTAACACTTATGCATGTTGATGACTTAGATGTGCAACACACGAAGTAATGTATATCTTCAATCAATGAAGACTTACATTCTGAGTGTGAATACATTAACGTGGAATTTGACTTCGGAGCGCCACGATAATTGTGCGCCGTGTCTGGGTCTAATACTTCCTATACGGTGGGTAATGCCACCACCAAATTTCTTGGTTTGAAGTGTTTCACTCACGGCGTTATTGTTGAATATCTTCGCATATTGATTTGTCTTCAACTTTCAACTTATCTTCATGATTTACTTCACTATGTTGAGTTGATTGCTTTCTCACACACACACACACACACACACACACATATATATCTACAGCATTCACTTATAGCTATGTCTTCATTGTTGAATCTTTTGAACCAAGTGAATGTGATCGGACTCTAATCTCTCTATGCTTACTATCTCAAACTCTATCTGTCCAAATCATATGCATTCTGTTGAAACTGTCGAATGTCTTCTCTGTATCCTTGTCAGCAGAAGACACAGAGACAAACATCAAGTCCTCTTTAAATGATTCATTTTTATTGTCGATATCCGGGGAAGCCGGAACAACCATCCGACAAACTTGGAGGGCGTGGGAACTTGGGACAACTCTGAGTATGTTGCATGCTTGCCACGTGTCCACACGGATGTGAACAGACAGGGGCACCTGCGTAATTGTGCTGTGGCGCACACCTACTTATAAATACGTGTCCCCTGCGGTCAAGAAAACCTTCTTCCACCTCTCCATCTCGTCAAAACCCTAGCGCCGCCGCTAGCTCTCGACGACGCCGGCGACGAAGCACTTAGCTGCCGCGACTTCTCCGACACCGTCCTCACGCCGGCCGCGGGCATCGTCCTCTCCGCCGCCGCCGTAGTGTCCTCCGTCACCAAGTTAGGGCACGGTGGATTGAACTGCTCGGTCTCCTATTCATCCCATCTAGTAGTTCATCGTGTGGTAAATATAACTCTATTTTTACCAGCTTTTTGATCCTCAATGATTCATCCAATTTACCAAAATTGGTTTCTGTCTATACAAAGTTAGATCTATTATGTCTGCATCTCATATGGCCTAGTATATTCACTTAAGCTTCACATCTAGTTAGATTCCTCACTTGTACTTATTCACGGATTCGTACAAATCTGGAACCGACTCTCAACATATAAGTGAATGTCTTCGCAACATGAGGTCAATGTCTTCAAACTGATTTATCTTCAAAATCTTCTGAGAATGCATATGACCTCTTCCCCTTCCCTCGCATCTCTAATGCTGTCACAGGTACATGTCCATGGGAGAATCCCTAGGTTCTCATAGTCTGCATTCGTTTGCAAAATTCTTACAGCAACACATTGAATCTCCCGAAGCCAGTTCCTGTCTGACCAGCAAGCGAAAGCCTTTGAAGCCTTTGAACATATTGAAACCATTCAGTTTGAAGTTCATGGCTACGGAGAAATCTGTCAGGAAGGGTGGCAGACAGCGTCGTGGGGGAACTTCAAAGGATCCGCCTGATGATCTTGCAGAAATCTGCAAAACAGATCCTGAAGAGGATTATAATCAGCGCAAGACTCGAATCCAATGGATTCGACGCTATTGGGCTGAACAATGGTTCAAGTACAAGTTCGTGACCCAGGAGTACGCTGAGAAGAATGCTATCAAGAGTCCTTGGGCTGATATTCTCTATCAAGGCCTTCCCCCCAAGAACAAAGCTGAAGCCATTGTGCAAGAATTCTATCCTTGCATGGTCCGTGGACCACAGCCTGAAGAAGCCGACCCATCATCATTGCTCTGGTGTCGTGATGAAAATATCTTCAAGCGCAACTTCCAGTATGCTAAGGCTTCAGCAAAGGAAAATAAGAAGTCATGGGGATTAGACTTCAATCCTGGTCCCTCTGCTCACCGTGATGATGGCACACGTGAAGCTGAAGAAAATAGAATCAGACCCTTTGCAAACCTTGATGGCCTCATCTCTTACATCTTGGTGCAAGGTGCCAAAGTGGATCATTCTGACAATGTTGCTGATTCTGATGAAGCCCCAGCTCCTCCTTCAAGGCCGCAGAAGCCAAAGAAGATTAAGGCTTCATCATCAGCTGCACCTCCAAAAGCTTCTCGTGTGAAGCCACTGGCCACTGCACCTCCTGAAGCCAGTGTGCAATCTGAAGATCTTTCACTCATCTCCAAGAAGACGGAGAAGAAAAAGAAAATCGTCAAGAGTACTGATCAGGCTTTGACTCCTGCTGCTATTCTGCGTGAAGAGCACATTGATCTGTCCAGCGATGACGACCTTGCAGATGATGCTCTTGAGCAACTGATCAAGAGCAAGGAAGATGCAGAGATCTTCAACAACTTGCCTCTCTTTGACGTGGCAATCATCCATAACTTCATTGATGAGTGGTTTGACACACCAAATCTCAGCTTTGATGATCTGCAATTTCCAATTGGCCTCAGCGTCGCCTTCAATGGCGCCATTGCTTCTGAGCTAGCTATTGCTCAGCGCATCGTCGAACTGAAGCACAAGATTGACTATGAAAAGGCTCAGTTCAAGAAGCATGTGGCCATGCTCAACGTGCAAGATGTCAAGAACTTCAAGATCATGCTGCACGAGCTCAAAGAAGCCTTTCACAAGAAGCGTGAAGAAGCTCGAGGCTCCAGAGAGCGCATGAAAAATTTGGCTGACAAGTGTGTGCTTGCCTACAATGAGGCTGAGAAGCGCAAGGCTCTTGGTCGTCCTGGCATCGACCCGGGATGGCTGCAAGGAAGAAGAAATCGACTGTCCAATCTGCACCTTCAAGGCCAGATGAACCTCATATTGTCTTCCCAAGCAGCATGACTGGCTCGAAACCAAAGGTCTCGTCAACTGCTTCAGAACAGAAGAAGACGAGGGCTGCAGAGGCTGAAGCCAGAAAAAGGAAAACATCAGAAGCCTCTGATGCTGCTCCCTCCAAGAAGAAGCGCAAGACCAAGAAGAATCGGGCTGCTCCCACAGAGCCCCTTGTTGTTGAACCCATCTCAGTGGTTCGTCCTGCATCTGCAACCCAAGAACTTCGAATGACTGTTCATGAGCCTGCTTCCACAGAGGCTCCTGGAGCTGAAGAGATTCCAACAGTTGATCCCATCACTGCTGAAGACATTGGTCATCATGACAATGTTGAAGATGATAAAGTTCTTCCTCAAATTGAATACAATGTGGTATCATCGCCTGTTCGAACGAACAGCGAAATCACCAGCATTGGTGCCCTCTGACGCCAATTGCTCAGGATGCTTCATGGGTTGATCGCCCGCAAGAACAAGACTCCCCCAATACTCCCCAACAACAACCAGCCACACCATCCGTGCAAGTTGAAGAGGATGAGGACCTGCCCACTCCATCTCCAAAGGCGTCGCATGTACTACAAAGGCTTCGCAAAGTACCAAGGCCTCAAGTCCCTCTTCCGAGTGTTCCAGAAGGAGAAGTGCACCATCAACCTGTTGCACGTCAAGTGTTTTCAGAAGCCACTCCTGCTGTGAATGTCTCCGAGTCTGAAGCACCAGCTGCTGAAGACAATCCGGCTGCATCAGACGATGACGAACGTCAAGAAGAACGTCTCTCTACTCCCCCCATTCCTGAAGAAGCTGTTCATGAAGTGAACATGTCTGTGCCTAACCCTCCAGCTCAGCAAGTGGAGGTTGAAAACCTTGAGGCTGCCACCACCAACACCAATGAAGCCGATGACATAGTCATGGCTGAAGCTAATCATAGTAAGATGGCCTGTTCTGGTCCCTCCGCCTATTGTCTCTGGTCCTCAATTTGACTATCACATTGAGCATAGGCCTCAGGTCCAGAAGCCAAAGCCAAGACTGCCAAGGTTTCCAGGTACTGCCACATCTGTCGGGTCCTTCAATGAAAATGGCTTCAAAAGCCACAACACATTCTTTGACAGCTCAAAGAACCCCTACACGAAGCCAAGAATATCATCAGATTGGTTCTGGAGTCATCAGCAGCTAAGCTATTACTCCTGTGTTCTGTATGATCAAGGGCGCATTTTCCCTCATATGCGCATCGACACTGAAGCCATTGTAGGACTGCCATGCTTAGAAGAAGCACTTGACTGCTTTCGTGATGCTGGTCTGCTCAGCTTTGTCACAGACAAAGAACATTGGAATGAAGAGCTATTGCTTCAATTCTATGCTACGCTCCACATTCGCGGTTATAACAGAGATACGAAGACATGGGTTCTCGAGTGGATGACAGGAAATGTTCATCATGAAGCCAAAGCTCTTGACATCATTGAGCTTACAGGCCTATCCTCTCCCGGAGAGCTATATGAACCTGGTTGTCAAAACCACCGCAATGCACTAGAGAGCATCTTCCATAAGCCTGAACCCAATATGAGCTAGATGTTGAGCATGATGAAGCCTTTGCCACGTGATGCTGAATATCCAAAGGAGTTCTTTGTTGATGACCTTGAGTATCTGCCGCGCACTATATATCATATCATCAGGCGGACTCTATGGCCGATCAAAGGACATTCATCAGCTGCAAAACTTGAAGGAGCCATGAAGACATTGGTCTTTTACATCCTCAATGGCATCAGCTTCAATGCACAAGATTTCTTCATCAGGCAACTGGCTGCATCTGGATCTGACCTTTTTAGACTGAAGTTCTATGCTCCATGGGTCATGCGCCTCATCAAGCAACACTCTGCTGTCAACTATCAACCATCTGCTCGCAATCATGTGATCTTCCTACCAGAGGTTGATATGTCAGTTGAAGCCATATACCTTGAACCTGCCAAGAAGCCTCTTTGTCTTCAAAATGCTGAACATCAAAGCTTCACTCAGCCTATGGAAGGAGTCCAAGCTGTCACGCGTGTCTATCCGATGGCTGGAAATACTCGTCTGCCTCATCGTGCGCCAACTGAAGCTACTGAGAGCACCATTGCTCAAAGGCCTCGGAAGCGCTCTTGGGTCCTCAATGACTGAGAACTTCTGGTGGCCCTGCATCAGAAGCAAGATAAGCATCATTTTTGGCTCAAGCGTCAGATGCAAAGCCTCTTGGTGGATGTAAATCGCATTCGAAACCTTGCCACCAAGAATGCATTTGTCACTCATGAAACTTGTCGGCGATCATGGAAGAGTTTGATCCTACTTAGTGCTGAAGTTGATCTTCAAGACGATGGCTTCACTGAAAGATTCAAGTTTGACTCCACTCCTCCACGGAATGCTGTCCTACGAAGAACTCCATCTCTTGAAGACTCTGACTATTCTTCCTCCGCGGCAACAATAAATGCAAATGTGATCGATGATGAAGACGATGCTACTTCACCGCCCCCTACTTCTGCATGCATCGACACTGCACCAAGCTCGTCTGCACCGCCAACCAACAACGACAACCCTGCTGCTTCACCTACTCCTCAAGAAGACGAGTAGGTGCTCTATGTCTTCAAACCTTTTTGGTCATTACTGACAAAAGGGGGAGAAGCATATGAGTTGATAGTCTTCAAGCGGGTTCATAAGGGCGGTTGCTTTATATTTTTGCCTAGTGCTTACAACTCTTGCTTTTGATACACTTCGCTCTTTGAGTTGTAACACTTAAACTTAATGGTCGTCTGCTACTTATTTGCGTTTCCACGTGCGATGATAACTTTCACACTTAGATAGTTCTGCAGACGTCCATTTTTCATTATGCATGTCATTCTCTTAGCTATATCATTTCATGCATGATGAATTATATTCATAAGTTGAAGAGGATCTCCACAAGTACAACCTTCCATGTGCATTTGCATTCCAAAAGCAAATTATTTATATGCACATCTTCAGGGGGAGCCCTTGCCACTTATGAAGACAATACGCTATCCTTTACAATTTCACATACTTCTTTCCTGTTGAAAACTTCAACCAGTTTGTCATCAATCACCAAAAAGGGGGAGATTGTAAGTGCATCTAGTGCCACCCCTAGTTGGTTTTGGAGTATTGACGACAAAGTTGGTTGAGGGACTAATGTGTTTGTGAGAATTGTAGGATAACGGAGGAAGTGTCCCTCATTGATTCGGTTTACCTACCGGAGATGACCCCTAAAAATGTATGAAGACATTGAAGACAATGGTGGTGTGTGAAGATATTCACACTGAAGTCTATGACATGAGAAGAGATTGAGTGAAGACTATGGAGCGCGAAGACTGTGTTGTTTCGTTGTTTCCTTTTCTTCTTTGTTGAGTCATAGGAACCACCGTGCTGTTAAGTGGGGTCCAAGTGAACTAAGTCAGAGTGACTGAAGTGATGCTCAACCCAAATCCTATGTCTTCGAGCGAAGACAATGAGAGCAAATCTTATCCAGAGCTGGATGAGTTAGCTTTGCTTGTAGCCCAAGTAAAGTTGTCGTGTGTGTTTGAAATCTGATCGTTGGAACACGTGTCAGTTCCTGAGTGACCCAGGGTCATTTTGGACATATCAGGTCAGGTTGCCTTGTGGCTATAAATAGCCCACCCCCTACACCATAAATTGGTGGCTGCTCAGAGTTAGTTTACGACTTTTGTCGTTTTGAGAGCAACCCACCTCGAAGCCTTTGAGAGAGAAATCCTTGCGAGGACAAAGCCCAAACACCCAGAGCCAAAGAGTGTTAGGCATCACTGAAGTCTTTCTGTCTGTGTGACCTGAAGACTTATTACACTTGAGGACTGTGTATCCTCCAGCTGGTTAGGCGTCGCATTCTGAGCATCCAAGAGTCATTGTGGATTGCCGGTGAACAAAGTCTGTGAAGGTTCGGAAGTCTACCTTGAAGACTTACCAGAGTGATTGGGCAAGGACTATGTGTCCTTAGCTCAAGGGGAATAAGGTGAAGACACGGTCTTCTGAGTTGAATCTCAGCCTCTCTAACCAGACATACAGTTGTCACAGCAACTGGAACTGGTCCAACAAATCCTGTGTCTTCAACAAGTGACTGGTTCTATCCCTTCCCTCCTTTACTTTGAGTTTGTCTTCGTGAAGTCATTGCTTATCTGTCTTATCTGTTTGACTTCAATGTTTGACTACTATTGTTGATTGGCTTCGTACTATCTTCCATCCTGATCCTTACTACCTAGCTGCTATTAGTCTTTGTACATTCACATTATTGCATACTTGACTATGGCTTGCTTGTTGTAGTTTATCTTCCGCTGCATATCAATTAGGTCATTTCTATTGTTTGTCTTTGAAACTTCCACGTTTTGAAGACTTTGATAAAAATCGCCTATTCACCCCCCTCTAGTCGATAACTAGCACTTTCAATTTCTTTGGTTGTCCACGCATGCTTTGTATCTTTAGGTGAGAATCACAATTGTTATTCTGACGTGATCATATTTTGGGGTTATGACATTAGGAAAAATAGTCCAATTGCAAGAGGATCACACATTGTGCAACTCGATTATGTTTCCATGATTTGCTTCAGTCCTTGATGGATCCTTGGACTAATCCTACAACCTCTAAGTTCCCTAAAAATGGGGGATTGTGGTCGATCCTCATATTCTTTCAGTTGATGTTGACGCCTATCATTGAGTGATTGTTGTCTGTCTGCCTACAAAACCATGAGAAGCGAACATGCAATAGTAATATGTCTAAGGGCCTCTTTGGTATGCACTATTGGTAGTAATACGGTTGCATAATAAAAGAGATGACGGGCCATTATGAAGGAAATTTGCCCTAGGCAATAATAAAGTTATTATTTATTTCCTTAATTCATGATAAATGTTTATTATTCATGCTAGAATTGTATTAACCGGAAACTTAGTACATGTGTGAATACATAGACAAAACATATAGTCCCTAGTATGCCTCTACTTGACTAGCTCGTTAATCAAAGATGGTTATGTTTCCTAACCATAGACATGTGTTGTCATTTGACGAATGGGATCACAACATTAGGAGAATGATGTGATGGACATGACCCATCCGTTAGCTTAGCATTATGATCATGTCAGTTTTATTGCTACTGCTTTCTTCATGACTTATAAAAGTTCCTCAGACTATGAGATTATGCAACTCCCAAATACCAGAGGAACACTTTGTGTGCCACCAAACGTCACAATGTAAATGGGTGATTATAAAGGTGCTCTACAGGTTTCTCCGAAGGTGTTTGTTGGGTTGTGATATGTCTCCATCGTATCTACTTTTTCAAACACTTTTGCCCTTGTTGTGGACTCTAACTTGCATGATTTGAATGGAACCCGGATTGACGTTGTTTTCAGTAGAACTGCCATGGTGTTATTTTTGTGTAGAAATAAAAGTTCTCAGAATGACCTGAAAATCCACGGAGCAACTTTTTGGATTTAATAAAAAATATTGATGAAAGAATCAACGTCAGGGGGCCCACACCCTATCCACGATGGTGGAGGGCGCGCCCCCTGCCTCGTGGGCCCCCTGAAGCTCCACCGACCTCAACTCCAACTCCATATATTCACGTTCGGGGAGAAAAAAAATCAGAGAGAAGGATTCATCGCGTTTTACGATACGGAGCCGCCGCCAAGCCCTAATCTCTCTCGAGAGGGCCGATCTGCAGTCCGTTCGGGGCCCCGTAGAGGGGAATCCATCGCTGTCATCATCATCAACCATCCTCCATCACCAATTTCATGATGCTCACCGCCGTCCGTGAGTAATTCCATCGTAGGCTTGCTGGACGGTGATGGGTTGGATGAGATTTACCATGTAATCGAGTTAGTTTTGTTAGGGTTTGATCCCTAATATCCACTATGTTTTGAGATTGATGTTGCTATGAATTTGCTATGGTTAATGCTTGTCACTAGGGCCCGAGTGCCATGATTTCAGATCTTAACCTATTATGTTTTCATGAATATATGTGACTTGTTGATCCTATCTTACAAGTCTATAGTCACCTATTATGTGTTATGATCCGTTAACCCTGAAGTGACAATAATCGGGATACTTACCGGTGATGACCGTAGTTTGAGGAGTTCATGTATTCACTAAGTGTTAATGCTTTGGTCCGGTACTCTATTAAAAGGAGGCCTTAATATCCCTTAGTTTCCAATAGGACTGTAACACCCATGATGCGGCTATATCTCCCACGTGTCGAAGCACGACTTAGAGGCATAACCGCATGGTGGTTTTGTCGCAAGAAGGGTCATCTTCACACAGTCCCATGTAATGAACAAGAATGGGATAAAGAGAGTTGGCTTACAATCGCCACTTCACATAATACATAATTAAGATCATACATCATTCAAATACACTCATAGACAGGCTACGGTCAAGTTCAAATGAAAAGAAGACAACCCCAAATGCTAGATCCCTGATCGCCCCGACTGGGCACCTCTACTGATCATCTGGAAACGATACATAGTAACGACCAAGGGCCTCATCAAATTCCCACTTCAGCTTAGTTGCGCCATCTGCGCCAGTATCCTCGGCACCTGCATCTGTTTTGGTAGAATCTGTGAGTCACGAGGACTCAGCAATCTCACACCCGCGAGATCAAGACTATTTAAGCTCATAGGTATGTAAGGGGTAATATGGTGGAGCTGCAGCAACACTAAGCGTATATGGTGGTTAACATACGCAAGCGAGAGCGATAAGAGAAGCAACGCATCGGTTGAGAAACTAGAAGTGATCAAGAAGTGATCCTGAAACTACTTACGTCAAGCATAACACAAACCGTGTTCACTTCCCGGACTCCGCCGAGAAGAGACCATCACGGCTACACACACGGTTGATGCATTTTAAAGAGGTCAAGTGTCAAGTTATCTACAACCGGACATTAACAAATTCCCATCTGCCTCATAACCGCGGGCACGGCTTTCGAAAGATTATATACCCTGTAGGGGTGTCCCAACTCAGCCCATCACAAGCTCTCACGGTCAACGAAGGATAAACCTTCTCCCAAGAAGACCCGATCAGTCTCAGAATCTTGGTTCGCAAAACATTTCGACAATGGTAAAACAAGACCAGCAGAGCGGCCCGATGTGCCGACAAATCCCGATAGGAGCTGCACATATCTCGTTCTCAGGGCACACCGGATGAGCCAGACGTCGGGTTGGCATAGACCCTGGTTGCCCAAGGGGCGCCAGACATCGCTCAGGTTGGACCAACAGTTGAAGGAGCACTGGCCCGGGGGGGGGGGGGAAATAAAGATGACCCTTGGGCTCGCAAAAACCCAAGGGAAAAAGGGCTTAGGTGGCAAATGGTAAAACCAAGTTTGGGCCTTGCTGGAGGAGTTTTATTCAAAGCGAACTGTTAAGGGGGTCCCATAAATCACCCAACCGTGTAAGGAACGCAAAATAAAGGAACATAACACCGGTATGACGGAAACTAGGGCGGCAAGAGTGGAACAAGTCACCAGGCATAAGGCCGAGCCTTCCACCCTTTAAAAAGTATATAAGGTGCATTAATTTAAACATGAGATATTGTGATATCCCAAAATATCCGTGTTCCGACCAGGAACAAACTTCATCTTCACCTGCAACTAACAACGCTATAAGAGTGGCTGAGCAAAAGCGGTGACATAGCCAAACAATGGTTTCTAGGACAGGTTGGTTAGAGGGTTGACATGGCAACAGGGAGGCATGGTAAACAAGGCAGAAGAGCTAACATAGCGATAGAGCGAGTACTAGCAAGCAAAAATAGAAGTGATCGAAGGTATGGTCATCTTGCCTGCAAGGTTCTCAGAGTTGTCGAAGGCTGGATCCTCGTTAGCGTACTCAACAGGTTCCTCGTGCACGTACTCGTCTCCCGGCTCTACCCAAAGCAAGAACACAAGCAAGGAACCACGATAAATCACGGTGCAATGCACAAACAACATGATGCAATACATGTCATGATATGCGAGATGTGGTATGCAATGCATATGCATGCTTCGGAAGGAAATATGATAAACAAGGCATCAACTTGGCAAACCAAGTATGCCGCTGGAAAGATGAGATGATTTCGGTTGAAATTGATATAAAGATCACCGGATTCGGATGCATGGTTTGCAAATGACAAGCAAGACAAGAATGACACAAAGCTGCGGTTAACAGCATGATGCTACTTAGCATGCAAAAATAAACTATGCTACATCACCCCAACATAAAAACAAAACATATGGCAATGATCTACAGGAGATGCTTTACAAAATAGGAACACTGAGCTACGGCTAAATCACATCATAACAGGTTCAAACAAGCATGGAGAAAGTGCAAAAAATATCAGGTTGGACATGTCATAAACAACATCACGAAGCAATGTTCAGAGCAGGTTATCAATATGCTACAGGAACTCATAGTAGCAAAGCAAGGCATGGCATGAATCTACTCAAAGCATAGATCAAAAGTCCCTTACTGACCATAAGCCAAAAAGGATCAGAAAATATGATGGCACCCACGTAAACATAGCAAGTTTCGTTAACAGATTCAGCAAAACAGAGCATGGCATTGGCATAATTACGAAGGCACCTTCGTGAGCTCGATGCACTCACTACAGAGCACTTCATGATAAATTAAGTATACATCCATCAAGAAGACATGTCATAGAAGCTATACATGGCAAGAAACAATATCATAGCATATCCGGACCAACTACAACAACCTTGGCCAAATTGAATAACATGTAAACAATCTGCCAGGAAACATTTTGAAGCAAAAGTAGAGCACGAAAATGACATGCTAGTCTACTCCATAATTGCAACCAGGACCATGGATGGATATAGCATAACCATGTTTTCAAAACACCCTTACTGAAGTATCTCAAATTATGCATGGATCTCTCTGTAGCAACAAGTTTACATGGCATCAAAATTATAGCCGAACAGGGACTAAAATCAGCATTATCACTAAGCCTAGTTTGCATGCTTGTGCTAGTCACCACATTGATCACAAAAATACATGGTAAGCACCTCTGTAAAAAAACATAGCCTAGTTCAGAATACATTTAGGGACCAAGTTCATAGGATGCACACATTAATCATGGCAAAAATGACAAAAGAGCTCGTGCTGACAAGAATCTGAAACTAACATTACGAAGCCCTCTTCCAACAGCAATTCGGGCATCAAGATGAGCTCAAATGTAAATGATGCAATGGAATGAAATGATGTACTCTTCGAGGCTAACAAACCGGTATGCTACACGCCCAAAATGGACCCACGGGTGCGAAGATGTGATGCGATGAAGATGCAACAATT
>NC_041381.1:612835353-612842604 GCF_002162155.2 Triticum dicoccoides
GGCGCGCCGGTGGGCGCGCGGGAAGCTCGGCGTCGGGGCGACCGCGGGAAGCGGGCGGCGACGGACGGGCCTCGCGGGCCTGCTACGGGCTCGCGGGCCGGCGGCGGGAGCGGCGGCGAACGACATGTGGCGGAGCCTGATTCGGCGCGGGCGGCGGGGCGGACGCGTCTGGTCCGATCCGGACGTGTCCGGCTGCGGAGAGGGGAGATTTGCTAGGGTTTGCCCGTGAATTTCGGAGGGGGAGGCATATATATATAGGTAGAGGGAGCTAGGGGTGTCCAAATGAGGTGCGGTTTTCGCCCACACGATCGTGATCCGACGACGGAGAGCATGGAAGTGACTTAGATGGGTTATTGGGCTGTTTTGGAGGGGTGTTGGGCTGCAACTCAAAAGAGGCCTTTGCGGGAGTGCGGTTAACCGTTGGAGTACCAAACGAGCTCCAAATGACCCGAAACTTGACAGGTGGTCTACCGGTGCTATACCAGGGCCACTTGGCAAGCCTCGGTCCATTCCGAGAACGTTCAACACCCGCACACGAAAAGGTACAAAAGGGGTGCGCCGGTGCATGTGGGAGTGTCGGATTGCGAAACGGACAACGGGGAAAATGCTCGGATGCATGAGACGAACACGTATGCAAAATGAAATGCACATGATGACATGATATGATATGCATGACATGAATAAAATGCAAAACAAAAGACAAAACCCAACCACGGAGGGAATATCATATCACATAGCCGAAAATGGCAAGAGTTGGAGATACAAAGATGGAAAGTTACATCCGGGGTGTTAGAACACTCCACCACTACAAGAGGATCTCGTCCCAAGATCTAGGACTGAAAGAAATCCGGATATTCGGAACGGAGGTGATCCTCGCGCTCCCAGGTGGCTTCTCGGTCGGAATGGTGTGACCACTTCACTTTCAGGAATTTGATTGACTTGTTGCGAGTCTTGCGCTCGGTTTCTTCAAGAATAGCAACGGGATGCTCATGATAAGAGAGATCCTCTTGGAGGTCGATTTCTTCGAAGTTGATAGTGCGCTCAGGAGTCTTGAAGCACTTGCGAAGCTGTGACACGTGAAACACATCGTGCACGTTTGCAAAGTTGGATGGAAGCTCAAGTTGATAGGCGAGGTCGCCTCTTTTGCCAATGATCTTGAAAGGACCCACGTATCTAGGGGCAAGCTTCCCTTTGATACCGAAGCGACGAGTGCCTTTCATTGGGGAGACGCGGAGGTAGACACGGTCTTCGATTTCAAAAGCCAAGTCACGGTGCTTGCTATCATAGTAAATCTTCTGTCGCGATTGCGCGGCTTTGAGATTCTCACAAATGACTTTGCACATTTCTTCGGCTTCTGTGATCAAGTCGTTGCCAAGAAGTTGGTGTTCACCTGTCTCCGACCAATTGAGAGGAGTACGACACTTTCTGCCATAGAGAATTTCGAATGGGGCCTTGCCCGAACTCGCTTGGAAGCTGTTGTTGTAGGAGAACTCGGCATATGGAAGACAATCTTCCCACTTCATACTGAAAGAGATGACACAAGCCCTGAGCATATCTTCAAGGATTTGATTGACTCGCTCGACTTGGCCACTTGTTTGAGGATGGAAAGCTATGCTGAAACGAATGTTGGTGCCCATGGCCGTCTGAAAGGAGTCCCAGAAATTAGAAGTGAAGATGCTTCCACGATCTGAAGATATCAATTGTGGAATGCCGTGCAAGGAGACAATTCTGGAGGTGTATAGCTCTGCCAGCTGAACTGCTGTGATAGATTCTTTGATAGGAAGAAAATGAGCCACTTTGGTAAGCTTGTCAATGACAACGAAGATAGCATCATTTCCAGGCTTGGACTTAGGAAAACCAGTCACAAAGTCCATCTCGATATGGTCAAACTTCCATTCCGGAATAGCAAGAGGTTGGAGGAGACCAGCTGGTCGTTGGTGTTCTGCTTTCACTCTTCTGCAGACATCACATTCATTCACGAATTGAGCAATCTCTCGCTTCATTCGAGTCCACCAATACGACTGCTTGAGGTCATAGTACATCTTTGTACTTCCAGGATGAATGGATAGAAGGGAATTGTGTGCCTCATTCATGATGACTCTTCTCAGATTGCCTTTTGGAACCACAATTCGATCCTCGAAGAAAAGAGTATCTTTGTCATCCAAGCGATAGCACTTGTATTTGGGAATGACTTTGTCAAGACCACGTTTCACCTTCTTCACCATGGTATCCAGGAGTTGTGCCTCACGAATTTGATCTTCCAAAGTAGGAGAGACTATGAGGTTGTCAAGAAAGCCTTGAGGAACAACTTGAAGATTCAGCTTGCGAAAAGCCTCACAAAGATCCGGTTGAAACGACTTGAGAATTAGACTGTTGCAATAAGCCTTTCTGCTCAGAGCATCTGCAATCACATTCGCCTTGCCAGGAGTATATTCGATACTCGGATTGTACTCTTGAATCATTTCGACCCATCGAGTTTGCCTGAGGTTAAGGTTGGGTTGAGTGAAGATATACTTGAGGCTCTTGTGATCGGTGAAAATGTCCACTTGCCTTCCCAATAAGAGATGTCTCCATGTTATCAATGCATGGACAACTGCCGCCAACTCAAGATCATGAGTGGGGTAGTTCTTTTCGTTGGGCTTCTACTGACGAGAGGTATAGGCCACAACTTTCTTCTCTTGCATCAACACAGCACCGAGACCTTGAAGGGAAGCATCACAGAATACTTCGAATGGCTTGGATTCATCAGGAGGAGTCAAAACAGGAGCTGTGACTAGCTTCTCTTTGAGGGTGTTGAAAGCGACGTCACACTCAGGCGTCCAGACATACTTTACATGCTTCTGGAGGAGGTTGGAAAGAGGCTTTGCAATCCTAGAGAAGTTCTCAACGAATCTTCAGCAATAGCTTGCAAGACCGAGAAAACTGCGGAGCTGCTTGCCATTCTGAGGAGGTTCCCAATTCACAACTGCAGACACCTTCGCGGGATTAACAGCAATGCCCTTGGCGGAGATGATGTGACCAAGATAAAGAACTTCATCAAGCCAGAACTCACATTTGGAAAACTTCGCATAGAATTGATGCTCTCTGAGCTTGTCGAGCACCAATCGCAAATGTTTGGCATGATCCTGCTTATTCTTGGAGAAGACCAAGATATCATCGAGATACACCAGGATGAATTCATTGGTGTAGGGGTTGAAGATAAAGTTCATCATGCGAGAGAACGTTGGAGGAGCATTGACAAGGCCGAAAGACATGACAGTATATTCGTAAGAACCATAGCTTGTTCTGAATGCTGTCTTGGGAATATCTTGTTCACGAATGCGAATCTGATGATAACCCATACGAAGTTCAAGCTTGGAGAAGACTTTAGCACCTTTGAGTTGCTCGAAAAGATCATTGATGTTGGGAAGTGGGTACTTGTTCTTGATTGTCTTCTTGTTCAATGGACGGTAATCGACGCAAAGTCGGTCCGTGCCATCCTTCTTCTGGACAAAAAGAACTCCACAACCCCATGGGGACGAACTCGGTCTGATCAAACCCAGACGCTCTTGTTCATCGAGCTGTTTCTTCAATTCCTTCAGCTCCTTGGGTCCAAGCTTGTAAGGACGCTTGCAAACAGGTTCCGTTCCAGGCTCAAGATCAATAACGAACTCGACTGGCCGATGAGGAGGCATACCCGGAAGCTCTTCTAGAAAGACATCTTGGTACTCACAAACGACTGGAATTTGAGAAATAGCATCCAACTCGCCCTTCTCATTAAGAGAAAACAACCTAATGGTTTCATCATGAGCGGCATAGATGATAACATCCTCAGAAGGGTGTGTCAATTGAATTTTCCTGGCAGCACAATCAAGCTGAGCCTTGTGCTTAGAAATCCAGTCCATCCAGAGAATTAGATCAATATCAGAGTCACCAAGAACAATTGGAGAAGACAGAAATTTATAGTCGCCCATCTTGATGGAAACATCCGGAACCATGGAGCTTGCGTTCATGAATTTACCCGGAGAGACAACTGATAACGGTCTAGGCAAATCTTGAAAAACCATCTCATGCTTAGATGAAAAAGGTCTTGAGATGAAACTATGCGATGCACCAGTATCAAATAAGACTTTTGCAGGAATATCATTAACAGGAAGATTACCGATGATCACATCTGAAGAATCCTCTGCCTAAGCTGCATTCATCATGTTCACCTTTGCAGACTTTGGATTATGCTTGACCACTGAATTTCTTGAAGATCTCACAGGAGGAGGAGGAGGAAGGCGCCTTTGATTGATGCATTTGTTCGCGTAGTGACCTTTCTGCTGGCACTTGTTGCAAGTCACTTCTGAGAGCGGACGATGATAAGGAGCATTTGACCTTGGAGCTTGAGACTGAGACTTGTTCTGATAGCTTGGGTTGGGTGGGTGGGAAGATCCACGACCACCTGAGTTCTTCTGTTGGTAAGGCTGACGAAACGGAGGAGGAGGAAGATAGAACTTCTGCTGCTTAGCTGCCACTTGTGAGGAAGAAGAAGATTGCACTGCATCTCTGATTCTCTTCTTAGAAGCCTCACACTTGAGCTGAGCACCTTCTTGCTTGAGTGCCATATTGTAGAATTGATCAAACTGAGTAGGCTCAATAAGAACGAGAGCTAACTTCAGATCCTCTCTAAGGCCACCTCTGAACTGATAGATCATACTCTTCTCGTCTGGAACATCTTGCTTAGCAAAGCGAGCAAGTTTCTGAAACTGCTTGTTGTATTCGTACACTGACATGTTGCCTTGCTTGAGATTGCGGAACTCCTCACGCTTGCTCTCAACAACACTGGTAGGAATATGGTGAGCTTTAAAGTCCTGACAAAAATCAGTCCAAGTAATCACTCGACCACCTCTGGAATCCTTGTATTGCTGGAACCAATCAGCTGCGTGATCCTTGAGCTGAAAAGAAGCGAACTTGACATAGTCCTCAGGCCTGACATTGCTGCATTCAAAATGCTTGTTGATATCCACGAGCCAATCATCGGCGTCTGTGGCCTCGACACAGTAGCTGAAAGACTTCGGCTGATTTGCAAGGATTTGGTTGAGGGTAGGAAATAGAGGCTGATGATTGAACTGCCCTTGACCTTGATTCCCTTGGTTGCCTTGGCCTTGGTTGCGCTCTTGCATGAGCTGGATCATCATCTGAGCATGGGCGTTAGAGGCTGCCATAAAAGCTTGCCATGCCTCCGGAGGCGGAGGTGGAGGTGGAGGGTTCACCTGACTCCCATCATTGCGTTCCGGATTCTGACGCGTTGGCGGAGCCATCCTGAAGAGGGTGACATCCGTTAGCATCTTGATAGACAGATAGACAAGTTGAATCAACGGATAGAAATTGCAACATATAGTCTTCACAATAAACATTCGAACAAGGATGAACGAATGAATTCCAAAGTAAACATCACACGTCCATAAAGGTGAGAAGCCACTTGATAAGAGATTGATGAATGAAATAAACAAGGTACAACTGGAACAAATAAGTGGTAAGGATTACCCAATCACAAACCAAATATCTGCGGGAAGAAATGCTAGAGCTACTTGAATCCCACCTATAAACTCCCGAAACTTTATGGTTATGCAATCAGGTGTTGGGGATACAGGGGAAGCAATATATCTCACCCAAACTAACAATCCCTACATCCAGCTGTATCCATCCGTCAACACATAACCAAGAAACCTTCGGAAATCGTGTACCTCAACCTTCGAAAAGCATCCGTTATACGAGTTATGGCAATACTCCCGAGCTCGCCCCAGTACTGGGTTATCGGGGTTATCTCACCAACAACTGTACAAAAGAGATTTTTGATGTCGGCAAAACTCAGGTATTCCAGAACTGCAACGATAAAATTGTGACGACAACACCTCGGAGCTCAACTCCCCGGGACACTGCCACAACCCCTAAATGTCAGGAGGCACCAAGAACAATGTTCTCGTCACAAAACAATCGGAACGATTCCAAGATACCCGCGTGATCCTAAATTTTTTTTAGTGAAATTTGAGAAGAGGAAAGTCAAAACATCTACTTCAGGAGACCTCACCAGAGCGACGAAGGGACTGAGGAGTAAAAAGAATCCTACTCTCCGATATATATAATCCTAAGACTCAAAACATTTTTTTGTTCTAGACTCAACATCGCCAGCAAACAATCAAGCAGGGGGCTCCTAAGTCGGGGATGGCTCTGATTACCAACTTGTAACACCCACGATGCGGCTATATCTCCCACGTGTCGAAGCACGACTTAGAGGCATAACCGCATGGTGGTTTTGTCGCAAGAAGGGTCATCTTCACACAATCCCATGTAATGAACAAGAATGGGATAAAGAGAGTTGGCTTACAATCGCCACTTCACACAATACATAATTAAGATCATACATCATTCAAATTCACTCATAGACCGGCTACGGTCAAGTTCAAATGAAAAGAAGACAACCCCAAATGCTAGATCCCCGGTCGCCCTGACTGGGCACCTCTACTGATCATCTGGAAACGATACATAGTAACGACCAAGGGCCTCATCAAATTCCCACTTCAGCTCAGTTGCGCCATCTGCGCCAGTATCCTCGGCACCTGCATCTGTTTTGGTAGAATCTGTGAGTCACGAGGACTCAGCAATCTCACACCCGCGAGATCAAGACTATTTAAGCTCATAGGTATGTAAGGGGTAATATGGTGGACCTGCAGAAAGCACTAAGCATATATGGTGGCTAACATACGCAAGTGAGAGCGAGAAGAGAAGCAACGCATCGGTCGAGAAACTAGAAGTGATCAAGAAGTGATCCTGAAACTACTTACGTCAAGCATAACACAAACCGTGTTCACTTCCCGGACTCCGCCGAGAAGAGACCATCACGGCTACACACACGGTTGATGCATTTTAAAGAGGTCAAGTGTCAAGTTATCTACAACCGGACATTAACAAATTCCCATCTCCCTCATAACCGCAGGCACGGCTTTCAAAAGATTATATACCCTGCAGGGGTGTCCCAACTCAGCCCATCACAAGCTCTCACGGTCAACGAAGGATAAACCTTCTCCCGGGAAGACCCGATCAGTCTCGGAATCCCGGTTCGCAAAACATTTCGACTATGGTAAAACAAGACCAGCAAAGCCGCCCAAAGTGCCGACAAATCCCGATAGGAGCTGCACATATCTCGTTCTCATGGCACACCGGATGAGCCAGACGTCGGATTGGCATAGACCCTGGTTTCCCAAGGGGCGCCGGACATCACTCAGG
>NC_041381.1:612842956-612844902 GCF_002162155.2 Triticum dicoccoides
GAAAACCCAAGGGAAAAGGGCTTAGGTGGCAAATGGTAAAACCAAGTTTGGGCCTTGCTGGAGGAGTTTTATTCAAAGCGAACTGTTAAGGGGGTCCCATAAATCACCCAACCGTGTAAGGAACGCAAAATCAAGGAACATAACACCGGTATGACGGAAACTAGGGCGGCAAGAGTGGAACAAGTCACCAGGCATAAGGCCGAGCCTTCCACCCTTTACCAAGTATATAAGGTGCATTAATTTAAACATGAGATATTGTGATATCCCAAAATATCCGTGTTCCGACCAGGAACAAACTTCATCTTCACCTGCAACTAACAACGCTATAAGAGGGGCTGAGCAAAAGCGGTGACATAGCCAAACAACGGTTGCTAGGACAGGTTGGTTAGAGGGTTGACATGGCAACAGGGAGGCATGGTAAACAAGGCAGGAAGAGCTAACATAGCGATAGAGCGAGTACTAGGAAGCAAAAATAGAAGTGATATCGAAGGTATGGTCATCTTGCCTGCAAGGTTCTCAGAGTTGTCGAAGGCTGGATCCTCGTTAGCGTACTCAACAGGTTCCTCGTGCACGTACTCGTCTCCCGGCTCTACCCAAAGCAAGAACACAAGCAAGGAACCATGATAAATCACGGTGCAATGCACAAACAACATGATGCAATACATGTCATGATATGCGAGATGTGGTATGCAATGCATATGCGTGCTTCGGAAGGAAATATGATGAACAAAGCATCAACTTGGCAAAGCAAGTATGCCGCTGGAAAAATGAGATGATTTCGGTTGAAATCGATATAAAGATCACCGGATTCGGATGCACGGTTTGCAAATGACAAGCAAGACAAGAATGACACAAAGCTGCGGTTAACAGCACGATGCTACTTAGCATGCAACAATAAACTATGCTACAACACCCCAACATAAAAACAAAACATATGGCAATGATCTACAGGAGATGCTTTACAAAAGAGGAACACTGAGCTACGACTAAATCACATCATAACAGGTTCAAACAAGGATGGAGAAAGTGCAAAAAATATCAGGTTGGACATGGCATAAACAACATCACGAAGCAATGTTCAGAGCAGGTTATCAATATGCTACAGGAACTCATAATAGAAAAGCAAGGCATGGCATGAATCTACTCAAAGCATAGATCAAAAGTCCCTTACTGACCATAAGCCAAAAAGGATCAGAAAATATGATGGCACCCACGTAAACATAGCAAGTTTCGTTAACAGATTCAGCAAAACAGAGCATGGCATTGGCATAATTACGAAGGCACCTTCGTGAGCTCGATGCACTCACTACAGAGCATTTCATGATAAACTAAGCATACATCCATCAAGAAGACATGTCATAGAAGCTATACATGGCAAGAAACAACATCATAGCATATCCGGACCAACTACAACAACCTTGGCCAAATTGAATAACATGTAGACAATCTGTGAGGAAACATTTTGAAGCAAAAGTAGAGCACGAAAATGACATGCAAGACTGCTCTATAATTGCAACCAGGACCATGGATGGATAGAGCATAACCATGTTTCAAAACACTCTTACTGAAGTATCTCAAATTATGCATGGATCTCTCTGTAGCAACATGTTTACATGGCATCAAAATTACAGCAGAACAGGGACTAAAATCAGCATTATCACGAAGCCTAGTTTGCATGCTTGTGCTAGTCACCACATTGATCACAAAAATACATGGTAAGCACCTCTGTAAAGAAGACATAGGATGCACACATCAATCATGACAAAAGAGCTCGTGCTGATAAGAATCTGAAACTAACATTATGAATCCCTCTTCCAACAGCATTTCGGGCATCAAGATGAGCTCAAATGTAAATGATGCAATGGAATGAAATGATGTACTCTTTGAGGCGAACAAATCGGTATGCTACACACCCAAAACGGAGCCACGGGTGCGAAGATGTGATG
>NC_041381.1:612845407-612868635 GCF_002162155.2 Triticum dicoccoides
GCGGGAAGCTCGGCGACGGGGCGACCGCGGGAAGCGGGCGGCGGCGGACGGGCCTCGCGGGCCTGCTGCGGGCTCGCAGGCCGGCGGCGGGGAGCGGTGGCAAACGACACGTGGCGGAGCCTAATTCGGCGCGGGCGGCGGGGCGGACGCGTCCGGTCCGATCCGGACGTGTCCGGCTGCGGAGAGGGGAGATTTGCTAAGGTTTGCTCCTGAATTTTGGAGGGGGAGGCATATATATAGGTAGAGGGAGGTAGGAGTGTCCAAATGAGGTGCGGTTTTCGCCCACACGATCGTGATCCGACGACGGAGAGCATGGAAGTGACTTAGATGGGTTATTGGGCTGTTTTGGAGGGGTGTTGGGCTGCAACTCAAAAGAGGCCTTTGCGGGAGTGCGGTTAACCGTTGGAGTACCAAACGAGCTCCAAATGACCCGAAACTTGACAGGTGGTCTACCGGTGCTATACCAGGGCCACTTGGCAAGCCTCGGTCCATTCCGAGAACGTTCAACACCCGCACACGAAAAGGGACAAGAGGGGTGCGCCGGTGCATGTGGAGTGTCGGATTGCGAAACGGACAACGGGGAAAATGCTCGGATGGATGAGACGAACATGTATGCAAAATGAAATGCACATGATGACATGATATGATATGCATGACATGAATAAAATGCAAAACAAAAGACAAAACCCAACCACGGAGGGAATATCATATCACATAGCCGAAAATGGCAAGGGTTGGAGATACAAAGATGGAAAGTTACGTCCGGGGTGTTACAAGGACCCCGCTGCCATGGGAGGGTAGGACAAAAGATGTCATGCAAGTTCTTTTCCATAAGCACGTATCACTATATTCGGAATACATGCCTACATTAGATTGATGAACTGGAGCTAGTTATGTGTCACCCTATATTATAACTATTACATGAGGAATCGCATCCGACATAATTATTCATCACTGATCCAATGCCTCCGAGGTTTTCACATATTGCTCTTTGCTTAGTTACTTTACCGTTGGCACTGTTACAATTACTACAAAATTGATTGTTACTTTTGCCACTGTTACCGTTACTTCCATACTACTTTGCGACTAAATACTTTGTTGCAGATACTAAGTTATCGAGGTGTGGTTGAATTGACAACTCAACTGCTAATACTTGAGAATACTCTTTGGCTCCCCTTGTGTCGAATCAATAAATTTGGGTCAAATACTCTACCCTCGAAAACTGTTGCGATCCCCTATACTTGTGGGTTATCAAGACTATTTTCTGGCGCCGTTGCCGGGGAGCATAGCTCTATTCTTTGAGTCCATTGGGATTTATATCTGCTGATCACTATGAGGAACTTGAAAGACGAAATAACTAAGATTTTTACCTCAACTATGAGGGGAGGTAAGGAACTACCATCTAGCTCTGCACTTGATTCTCCTTCTGTTTTGAGTAAGCCTGCGACACCTAAACCTGCTTTTGCTATTATTCTAATATGTCACATGTTATTGATGATGCCACTTCTGTTATGCATGATACTTATTATGAAACTACTTCTATGCTTGATACTACTGTGCCATTAGGTGAATTTCTTGATGAACAACTTGCTAGGGCTAGAGAGAATGAAACTATTGAAATTGATAATATTGATGAAAGTGATGATGAAGGTTCTCCCCCTAGATATGAACTGCCTGTTGTGCCTGAGGCTTATGTTATGGATGAAGAAACTGCTAGAGATTTTCTTGCTTGCAATGATAGCTCTGATCTTAAGGAATTACTAGCTAAGCTTAAAGAAAAGTCTCTGAATGCTAGAATGAAATATGACCCTGCTTTTGCTACTTCACCTATCTGTGTTACTGATAAGTATTATGATTTCTCTGTCGATCCTGAGATAATTACTTTGGTTGAATCTGATCCTTTTTATGGCTATGAATCTGAAACTGTTATTGCACATCTTACTAAGTTAAATGATATAGCCACCCTGTTCACTAATGATGAGAAAACTCGTTACTACTATATCCTTAAAATATTTCTGTTCTCATATAAAGGGTGATGCTAAAACATGGTTTAAGTCTCTTGATCCTGGTTGTGTGCGTAGTCCCCAGGATATGATTTATTACTTCTCTGCTAAAAATTTCCCCGCTCATAAGAAACAAGTTGCTTTAAGGGAAATATATAATTTTGTGCAAATTGAAGAAGAGAGTCTCCCACAAGCTTGGGGGAGGCTTCTCCAATTACTTAATGCTTTGCCTGATCATCCTCTCAAGAAAAATTAAATACTTGATATCTTTTATAATGGACTAACCGATGCTTCCAGAGACCACTTGGATAGTTGTGCTGGTTGTGTTTTCAGGGAAAGAACTGTTGATCAAGCTGAATTGTTATTGAATAACATGTTGACTAATGAAAACAATTGGACACTTCCTGGACCAATTCCTAAGCCTACTCCGAAGAAAAGAGGTGTTCTATTTCTCAGTCATGAAGATATGCAAGAGGCAAGGAAATCTATGAAACAAAAAGGTATTAAAGCTGAAGATGTTAAGAATTTACCTCCTGTTGAAGAAGTACATGGCCTTAATATACCACATATTGAAGAAATATGTGGCCTTGATAACCCGACACAAGTAGTAAAGGTAAATTCTCTCTATAGATATGATAAAGTTGAAATCCCGTCTACTAAGTTTGCTAGCCAATGCTTGGATGAGTTTGATGACTTTATGGCTAAACAAGAAAACTTCAATGCTTATGTTGGTAGACAACTAAAACAAAATGCTTATATGATTGGACACTTGCGTGATTATATGTCTAGAGTTAAAGGTGAACTTAAACTCATTAGTAAACATGCTTCTATGGTTAGCACTCATGTAGAACAAGTGCTTAAAGCACAAAATGATTTGCTCAATGAATTAAATGATAAGAAAAATGATAATGCTGTTAGAGTTATGACTAGAACAGGGGAAATGACTCAGGAACCTTTGTATCTTGAGGGCCATCCTAAGAGGATTGAGCAAGATTCTCAGAGAAATAATGTTGATGCACCTAGTCCTTCTAAATAGAAGAACAAAAATGATAGGACTTTGCATGCTTCTATTGAACCTGTTGTAGACACACCTGAGAATCCCAATGATATTTCTATTTCTGATGCTGAAACACAATCTGGCGATGAACATGAACCTAGTGATGATGTTAATGAGGATGTTCATGTTGATGCTCAACCTAGCAATAATAATGATGTAGAGATTGAACCTGCGGTTAATCTTGATAACCCACAATCAAAGAATCAACGTTATGATAAGAGAGACTTTGTTGCTAGGAAGCACGGTAAAGAAAGAGAACCATGGGTTCATAAACCCATGCCTTTTCCTCCTAAACCATCCAAGAAAAAGGATGATGAGTATTTTGAGCACTTTGCTGAAATGATTAGACCTATCTTTTTGCGTATGCGTTTGACTGATATGCTTAAAGTGAATCCTTATGCTAAGTACATGAAAGATATTGTTACAAATAAAAGAAATATTTCGGAAGCTAAAATTTCCACCATGCTTGCTAATTATACTTTTAAGGGTGGAATACCAAAGAAACTTGGAGATCCAGTAGTACCAACTATACCTTGCTCCATTAAAAGAAACTATGTTAAAACTGCTTTATGTGATCTTGGAGCCGGTGTTAGTGTTATGCCTCTCTCTTTATATTGTAGACTTGAATTGAATAAGTTGACACCTACTGAAATATCTTTGCCAATGGCCGATAAATCAACCGCTATACCTGTCGGTATTTGTGAGGATGTGCCTGTTGTGGTTGCAAATGTTACTATCTTAACGGACTTTGTTATTCTTGATATTCCCGAGGACGATAGTATGTCGATTATCCTTGGTAGACCCTTTTTGAATACTGCAGGGGCTGTTATTGATTACAACAAAGGCAATGTCACTTTTCATGTTAATGGTAATGAGCATATGGTACACTTTCCGAGGAGACAACCTCAAGTTCACAGTATCAATTCTATTGGAAAAATTCCATCGATTATTATTGGAGATTTTGAATTTCTTCTTCCTACTGTCAAGAAGAAATATGATATTCTTATTATTGGGGATGTACATATCCCCGTTGAGGTAACCTAGTGTTATTCGAAATTTCTCCGATTTCATGCGATTCGGAATGAGTTTGTTAACAAGATTTGATCAACCTTGTTAGTGGATTCCTTTTGATGAGCATGAGATGGATGAAGTTAGAAAGCACAACCTTCTGTACCCTCCTTTTACTTTCTATTATTTAGATTAAATAAAGTGAAAATAGTATTTTCTGTCTGTTTTGTGATTTATCCGTGCAATGAAAAATACCTCAAAAATAAAAGTTCTCCAAATGCCCTGAAAATGAAATATGATTTTTTTTCTAGAATACTTGAGAATATCTGGCACTAAGAACACAGCAGGGGGGCAAGCACCTGGCCACGAGGGTCCAGGGCACGCCCCCTGCCTCATGGGCCCATGGTGGCCCCCTCCACTTATTCCTGCACCCACACACTTCTCCTTCCTCCCAAAAAATCACCAACCAGCTCAAGCACGAGTTCTAGCTCATCTTCCTACCATTTTCGATATCCTTGCTCAAAGCTCCATTCACAAAACTGCTTTGGGGGATTATTCTTTGGTATGTGACTCCTCCAATGGTCCAATTAGTTTTTGTTCTAGTGCTTTATTCATTGCAAATTTTTGCTACTTAGGTGACCCTATTCTTGAGCTTGCATGTCAAATTTACTTGGTCCCAAGTAGTTCTAATGCATGATATAGTCTCTAGGCACTTGTGGGAGTAGTTGCTATCAATTTTGTTGAGTTTGGTTCACTTTTATTTTGAGCTATTAAAATTTTCAGAAATTTTTCAGAGGAAGAAATATGACTAGGAAAATGTACCAAGGCGGTTCTTCAAGGAAGCAAGGACCCAGGCTCGCAATACGTGAGCAGGACGATGAACCACCGAGGGAAGCTCAAGTGCAGCCTCGTGAATGGCCGTCAGAGGAGTTTATGGTCAAAGCAGGCATTAAGGATGAATTTGACGCGTATGTGCGTAATGCCGACGTTGAGGACTTCATGTTAGATAAGTGCTCCCAACACTACTACCTTACTGACTCCTTTGTGAGAAGGTTTAAATTCACGTGTACACGCAATACTCACACTGTCTTATTTGATCTTTATGATAAATCATATACCATGGACCTAGAAGATTTTAATACTACTTGTAAACTCCCGCACTGGGGCAATGTCAATGAACCTCGTAAATCTGAATATAAAGACTTTCTTGCTAGTATCACTGTGGGTGAATCCAGAGAAATCACACAAGCTACCATAGGGAGCATTCATTTTCCTGCTATACATTATTTTGTTCTCTTCATAGGTAGATTTATTAACAGTAAAGATGAAGCTTGTCACATGTGTGTTCCAGATCTTAGTGTTCTCAAGAGTGTTGTATTAGGTGATAAACAATATAACTTGGGGGCTATTGTTGCACGTAGGCTACATCTTAATGGTACATGTAGAGATTTGTTTGCTGGGATTTGTGCAACTCGTGTAGCTAATTATCTTGGCATACCCATACATGGAAGTGACAGGGAGTTGCCTCCTGCTTATCTAGATTATAATGCCATGGTTAGCCACCAGTTTCTTGAGAGGAATGAACAGTTCCTCCAGTACCGACTAATCTTTGACAGATGTCGCACTGTCCATGTTGCTCTCCCTGCTCCTGGTTGCTTTGACTTTCAAAAAGGAGATATATTATAACCAGGGAGGAGGCGAACAAGTACGAAAGGAGGACGGAAGCAGCTCGCCTCCAAGCTGCAGCTCGTGAGGCAGTAGCTGCTGCATCTCGGTACAACCCCAGTTACAACTTTGATCCATGGGCATAGACCAACTTAGGCCAAAAGCCTAAGCTTGGGGGGGTACGTATTTCTCACCAACATTACATTCATGTTCACGCACTCATTCTAGTTGTAGGTGCTCATACTTTTTCGTTGTATTATCCATGCTAGTTTATTTTCGTTTTCTAGCTTTCTTCTTGTGTGTTTGAATAACCTTAAGAAAAATCAAAAAAAAAATTTAGCTGTAGCTTTTAGCTAGTTTTCTTTCCATGCCTGTAGTGGTAGTAATTAAAAAAAACCCAAAAATATTTCTCGTTCTTCTTTTTCTTGTTGGGAGCTTTTCCGTGTAAATAGTTTATTTCTTTCCTTTCCTTTGGGGGTCGAGAGGAGAAGACCATGATGAAAATGTTGAGTGGCTCTCATATGCATTATTGTAGATTTAACCAAGAGCCCATATTACCTTGTCCTCTCCCTTGAATTGAATGCTCGCAGATTCCAGCTTAGTCCAATGCACATGCACTATTATTATTATCCACATCGTTCGGTCATGCAAGTGAAAGGCAATAATGACGATATATGACGAACTGATTGAGATGAGAGAAGTTGGTATGAACTCGACCTCTCTTGATTAGTTCATCGTTCCTGATTCAGCCTATTATGAATAAACATGTTTGCAATGACAATTAGAGATTATAATTGCTTATGCCATGCTTAATTAGCTAGGAGCTTATAATGGTTTACCTTGCGTGCCAACATGCTATTAAAATGGTTGTGATGTGGTATGATAGGGTGGTATCCTCCTTTGAATGATTCGAGTGACTTGACTTGGCACATGTTCACACATGTAGTTGAAACAAAATCAACATAGCCTTCATGATATTTATGTTAATGGTGGATTATATCCTACTCAATCTTGCACTCAGTGTTGATTAATTTTAATGCATGTTCATGACTGTTGTCGCTCTCTAGTTGATCGCTTCCCAGTCTCTTTCTAGCCCTCACTTGTATTAAGCGGGAATACTGCTTGTGCATCCACCTCCATAAACCCCAAAGTTATTCCATATGAGTCCACCATACCTTCCTATATGCGGTGTCTACCTGTCGTTCCAAGTGACAAACTCCAAACCTTCAAATGAAATTCTGTTTTGTATGCTCGAACAACTCATGTATCAACTAGGGTTGTCTGTATCTTCCATGTTAGGCGGGTTATTCTCAAGAGGAGTGGACTCCGCTCCTCATTCACGAGAAAATGGCTGGTCACCGGGATGCCCAGTCCCTTGCTCAAATTAAATCAAAATAATTGCAAACAAAACTACCCCAGGGTTTTTGTTAGTTGGAGGCACCCGTTGTTTCGGGCAAGCCATGGATTGATGAATGTTGGTGGAGGGGGACTATAAATTCTGTTTGGAAACCGCCTATAATGTGTGTAGCATGGAAGATATCGAGATCTCTCAATTGTTATGTTGAGAGTGAAAGTATACCGTTCAAAATACTATTTATCTCTATTTTAAAATCAAGCTCTAGCACCTCTACAAATCCCTGCTTCCTTCTGCGAAGGGCCTATCTATTTACTTTTATGTTGAGTCATCACCCTCTTATTAAAAAGCACCCGCTGGAGAGCACCGCTGTCATTTGCATGCATTACTATTAATTTATATTGAGTATGACTATGAATGGATCTCTTTTACCATGAATTACAATGTTTAGTCAGTCTTGGATCTTCAGAGGTGGTCTGCATTTATGTTTTGCGGTCTCAGAAAGGGCTAGTGAGATACCATCTTGTTATATCATATTATGATTGTTTTGAGAAAGTGTTGTCATCCGAGATTTATTATTATTGCTCGCTAGTTGATTATGCCATTGATATGAGTAAACATGAGACCTAAGTGTTATTGTGAATATGGTTAGTTCATAATCTTTGCTGAAAACTTGAATGCTGGCTTTACATATTTGCAACAACAAGAGCAAACCGAGTTTGTAAAAGATTTTGTTTATCACTTTCGGTTTGTCAAATGAGTTGCTTGAGGACAAGCAAAGGTTTAAGCTTGGGGGAGTTGATACGTCTCCGTCGTATCTACTTTTCCAAACACTTTTGCCCTTGTTTTGGACTCTAACTTGCATGATTTGAATGGAACTAACCCGGACTGAAGCTATTTTCAGCAGAACAACCATGGTGTTATTTTTGTGTAGAAATAAAAGTTCTCGGAATGACCTGAAAATCCACGAAGAAACTTTTTGAATTTAATAAAAATTACTGGCGAAAGAATCAATGCCAGGGGGCCCACACCCTGTCCACGAGGGTGGGGGGCGCCCCCCCTAGGGTGTGCCCCCTGCCTCGTGGCCCCCCTGAAGCTCCACCGACATCAACTCCAAGTCCATATATTCACGTTCGGGGAGAAAAAAATCAGAGAGAAGGATTCATCGCGTTTTATGATACGGAGCCGCCGCCAAGCCCTAATCTCTCTCAGGAGGGCTGATCTGGAGTCCATTCGGGGCTAGAGGGGAATCCATCGCCGTCGTCATTGATAACCCACAAGTATAGGGGATCAATTATAGCCTCTTTTGATAAGTAAGGGTGTCGAACCCAATGAGGAGCTAAATGTAGAACAAATATTCCCTCAAGTTCTATCTACCACCGATACAACTCTACACACGCTTGATGTTCGCTTTACCTAGAACAAGTATGAAACTAGAAGTACTTTGCAGGTGTGATAAGATAGGTTTGCAAGATAATAAAGAGCATGTAAATAAAAGCTAGGGGCTCTTTAGATAAAGAAGCAATAAAGTAAATATAGCGACTGTGGAAAAGTGGTGGAAGGAGTTGTGAAATTGTCCCTAAGCAATTGACTACTTTACTAGACCGATAGGAAGTTTTATGTGGGAGAAGCATAAGCTAGCATACTTTCTCTTCTTGGATCATATGCACTTATGATAGGAACTCTAGCAAGCATCCACAACTACTAAAGATCATTAAGGTAAAACCCAACCATAGCATTAAAGCATCAAGTCCCCTTTATCCCATACGCCCCAACCCCCTTACTCGGGTTTATGCTTCTGTCACTCAAGCAACCCACTATAAGCGAATCATGAACGTATTGCAACACCCTACAGCGGGAATCCCTCACGCTTGCGTGACACGGAGAGCACCATAGGACAGCAACATATCCACAAGCAAATTAAACCAATCATAGCAATTCACCAATTATTGATAGCACAACGAAAATCTACTCAGAAATCATAGGATGGCAACACATCATTGGATAATAATATGAAGCATAAAGCACCGTGTTCAAGTAGAGGGTACAGCGGGTTGCGGTAGAGTGGACCACTGAATATAGATGGGGGAAGGTGATGGAGATGTTGGTGAAGATGACGGCGGTGTTGGTGTAGATCGCGGTGATGATGATGGCCCCCGGCGGCGTTCCGACGCCACCGAAAGCAAAGGGGAGAAAGCTCCCTTCTTCTTCTTCTTCCTTGACCTTCTCCCTAGATGGGAGAAGGGTTTCCCCTCTGGTCCATGGTCTCCAATGCGTGGGAGGGGCGAGAGCCCCGCCGAGATTGGATCCGTCTCCCTGTCTCTCTCTGTTTCTGCGTTCTCAGCTTCTGCCCTTTCAATGTTTCTTATATATCCGGAGATCCGTAACTCCGATTGGATTGAAACCTTCGCCAAGATTTTTCTCTGAAAATTAACTTTCTTGCGGCAAAAGAAGAGCATCAACCGCCTTACGGGGTGCCCACGAGTGTCAGGGGCGCGCCCCCCTGCCTCGTGGCCCCCTCGGGTACCATCTCGCGTTGATTTTTCTTCCCAAAAATCATAAATATTCCAAAAATAATCTCCGTCTGTTTTTATCCCGTTTGGACTCCGTTTGATATTGGGTTTCTGCTAAACATAAAACATGCAACAAATAGGAACTGGCACTGGGCACTGGATCAATATGTTAGTCCCAAAAATAGTATAAAAAGTTGCCAAAAGTATATGAAAGTTGAATAATATTGGCATGGAACAATCAAAAATTATAGATATGGCGGATATAGTGCTCAAGTAATGAATCCACCCGGATCCCAAGGTATATCAAAGCCAATTTTAATTAACAATGATTTGTAATTTAGTAGTGAGCACAAAGTAACATATATCATGCAACCACGAAGTCTAACTCTCTTCCTATGTATCGGCATGTCATAAAAGAACAATTCATGCACACCAAGTAAAGGCCAATGCATAGTATAAGCAGTTTCTTGCAGTTCTATCATATTGGAAACATAGAGAGGTGGAGATATAGTTCCTCTCTCATAATAATTGCAAGTAGGAGCAGCAAGCACATGCATATTATATCTATCAAAATCATCATGTGCAACGTAAAAGGCAACCCATCAATATAATCCTTAATAAGCACAAACTTCTCCGATATAGTGTAGTTTGGAGAATTCAAAAAGATAATAGGACTATCATGCGTGGGTGCCATAGCAACAATTTCATGTTTAACATAAGGAACTATAGCAAGTTCATATCCATAAGCATAATTCATATTGGCATCTTGGCCACAAGCATAGCAAGCATCATCAAAAAGGGATATTTCAAGAGAATCAATGGGATCATAACAATCATCATAGCAATCATCCTTCGGTAAGCACGAAGGGAAATTAAACAATGTATGAGTTGAAGAGTTACTGTCATTAGAAGGTGGGCACGGGTAGCTAATCTGCTCTTCCTCCTTTTGTTCTTCGCTCTCCTCATCATCTTTTTCATCCAATGAGCTCACAGTTTCATCAATTTCTTCTTCCATAGCTTCCTGCAAAATATTAGTCCCTTCTTGGACAGCGGAGACTTTCTCAATAAATGCATCAATATCGGAATTGTATTCATAATTTTTATAGCAATATCTAAGTATAGCAAAATTTTCAGGTCTGTAAACTGAATCATCAAAATCTTCAAACTCTTTAAACATAGATTCAATTTCATAAGCACCCATACAAGCAACGAAGTCTTCTATTTGTTCCACATCATAGTAATCACATATACCATTAGCATAAGAAGCCAAGGTTTTATCATTATTAAATTTGCATGAAAAGGGAAGGTGTGGAGCCTTCATCCTAGAGCAACAAGTATAATCATATCTCAAGCATAGTTCCTGAGCATACCAATGCAACATATGAATTTGATCCCATAATAATTTCCCTTTTTGAGTCAAGTGATAATCCCTAAAGTATTCACGTTGATCCAACGTGTGTCCGATTACATAATTGAATGGGGTTTTCTCAGGATTATTAAAGTAGTACATAATATTTTTCACATAACCAACATCGAGGGTTTTAGGAGGTTCCCCATCTCCATGAGTAGCAAGTAGACCTAATTTTTTTGGTATTTCGTGTTCCATACCCATAACTAAAGATAGAGAACAACTTAGAACAACAGATAAAATCTACTTACTGATAAAGCAAACAAGCACACATGAGAATATTCACCCCACGCTATGACTCCCCGGCAACGGCGCCAGAAAAAGGTCTTGATAACCCACAAGTATAGGGGATCAATTTGTAGCCTCTTTCGATAAGTAAGAGTGTCAAACCCAACGAGGAGCTAAAGGTAGAACAAATATTCCCTCAAGTTCTATCAACCACCGATACAACTCTAGGCATGCTTGACGTTCACTTTACCTAGAACAAGTATGAAACTAGAAGTACTTTGCAGGTGTGATAAGATAGTTTTGCAAGATAATAAAGAGCACGTAAATAAAAGCTAGGGGCTGTTTAGATAAAGAAGCAATAAAGTAAATATAGCGAGTGTGGAAAAGTGGTGGTAGGAGTTGTGAAATTGTCCCTAAGCAATTGACTACTTTACTAGACCGATAGCAAGTTTTATGTGGGAGAGGCATAAGCTAACATACTTTCTCTTCTTGGATCATATGCACTTATGATTGGAACTCTAGCAAGCATCCTCAACTACTAAAGATCATTAAGGTAAAACCCAACCATAGCATTAAAGCATCAAGTCCTCTTTATCCCATACGCCACAACCCCCTTACTCGGATTTATGCTTCTGTCACTCAAGCAACCCACTATAAGCGAATCATGAATGTATTGCAACACCCTACATCGGGAATCCTTCACGCTTGCACAACACGGAGAGCACCATAGGACAGCAACATAACCACAAGCAAATTAAACCAATCATAGCAATTCACGAATTACCGATAGGACAACGAAAATCTACTCAGACATCATAGGATGGCAACACATCATTGGATAATAATATGAAGCATAAAGCACCATGTTAAAGTAGAGGGTACAGCGGGTTGCGGGAGAGTGGACCGCTGAATATAGATGGGGGAAGGTGATGGAGATGTTGGTGAAGATGACGGTGGTGTTGGTGTAGATCGCGGTGATGATGATGCCCCCCGGCGGCATTCCGGCGCCACCGGAAGCAAGGGGGAGTGTCACGCCCAATATGCGATACTATCCTAAAGTGACTCGAAGGTCCCACCAAGGATAGAACTGCATATTGATACGCTTTTGCAAGGTGGATATCATTACATCAACATTACATAATAGATGGGGATACATACACGAGGCATACAATGCCACACGAATACAACATCACAATACATAAGAGCATCATCCGACTACGGACGAAAACACAAACAGAAACTCAAACGACATCCACCCTGCTAGCCCAGGCTGCCGACATGGAACCTATCCCCTGATCGAAGAAGAAGCAGAAGAAGAACTCAACGCAAGCAAGCATCGCTCTCGCGTCATGATCATCGCATAACATGTACCTGCAACTGTTGTGGTAGTAATCTGTGAGCCACGAGGACTCAGCAATCCCATTACCATGGGTATCAAGACTAGCAAAACTTAATGGGAAACTAAGGGGTAAAGTGGTGAGGTTGCAGTAGCGACTAAACATATATGGTGGCTAACATACACAAATAAGAGCAAGAAGAGAAGCAAAGGAACGGTCGTGAAGCTAGCAATGATCAAGAAGTGATCCTGAACTTCTTCTTACATCAAACATAACCCAAAACCGTGTTCACTTCCCGGACTCCGCCGAAAAGAGACCATAACGGCTACACACACAGTTGATGCGTTTTAATTCGGATCTGGTGTCAAGTTATCTACAACCGGACATTAACAAATTCCTATCTGCCCATAACCGCGGGCACGACTCTCGAAAGTTTATACCCTGCAGGGGTGTCCCAACTTAGCCCATGATAAGCTCTCGCGATCAACGAAGGATATACCTTCTCCTAAGACCCGATCAGACTCGGAATCCCGGTTTACAAGACATTTAGACAATGGTAAAACAAGACCAACAAGACCGCCCGATGCACCGAAAATCCCGATAGGAGCTGCACATATCTCGTTCTCTAGGCAACACCGGATGAGCAATCCGTACAACTAAAACCAGACCTCAAGTTTCCCTCGGGGGGTGCTGCAAAGGGCTCTAGTTCGGACCAACACTTAGACAAGCATTGGCCCGGGGGGGCTATAATAAAGATGACCCTTGGGTTAATTACTCCCAAGGGAAATGTAGGTGGTGGTGAGGCAAATGGTAAAACCAAGGTTGGGCCTTGCTGGAGGAGTTTTATTCAAAGCGAACTGTCAAGGGGGTCCCATAAATCACCCAACCGCGTAAGGAACGCAAAATCCGGGAACATAACACCGGTATGACAGAAACTAGGGCGGCAAGAGTGGAACAAAACAACAGGCATAAGACCGAGCCTTCCACCCTTTACCAAGTATATAGATGCATTAATTGAAATAAGAGATATTGTGATATCCCAACGTAATCCTGTCCACCATGGAGCAATCTTCAACTTCACCTGCAACTAGCAACGCTATAAGAGGGCTGAGCAAAGCGGTAACATAGCCAAGCAATGGTTTGCTAGGAAGGGTGAAAAGGTTAGAGGTTGAACATGGCAATTTGGGAAGGCTTGAAGAACAAGTGATAGGTAGCGCAGCATAGCGATAGAACGAAGCAACTAGCATAGCAATGATAGTAGTGAGATCCAGGGTAGCGGTCATCTTGCCTGAAATCCCGCTAGGAAGAAGAACGAGTCCATGAAGAAGATGAAGCCACGAAGATGAACCAAGCGTAGACGAACGAATCCTCACGATTGCAACGAAACAGGAACTATCGAGAAGAAGCACACAACAAGGTAAACACACCACACATAGACAAGACATGATGCACAACAAGCATGATGCAAGACAAAGTTACATGAAGCTACCCATGGCAAGGGATGATGCAACCAAGAGCAACACATCAAGGCAAGTTTAAATGAGGCCGGAAATGACATATAACAAATCCGGTAAGTCCTCATATGCAAATTTCGAAGTTGGTCCAGATCTGAATAAACCTTATGTTCAAGTTGTTAAGCAGCAAGTTAAGATGCATCAAGATGATCTACACGAGGTTCTAGTCAAGTTACATATAAAGTTCATTTAGTTCGGAGCTACGGCCTAGAAGATATGAGCAAAACAAGTTAAACATGGCATTGATGCAAAATGCATACAAACATCAAGCAAACACCTCAAAACAAGGGTGCAACATGATAACATGAAACTACATGCAAACCTAAGCAAGTTGCATATGGAGCACACTCAAAACGGAGCAACGGTTCAACACATACACTCTATACAAGTTATAGCAACAATCTGTCCAAAACAGCAACTAGGCATATTGCAAGCATCAAAACAACATGCTACAACACCTCAATATAAAAACAAAAGGCATGGGCATGATGTACAGGTAAAGCATGACAAAACATGAACACTGAGCTATCTCCAAAAATCACTAGAACATGCTCAAACACACATGGCAAGATTGCAAATAATAACAGTTTCAGACTTTGCAGAAATAACATCAGGTTGCAATGTTTAGAGCTATCAAACAAGGCAGCATATCTCGTGAATCCGAGCTATTTGTGTGTCCGTGTATCCCTTTTCTTTTCACCCCCACGATCTTAATCGTACGAATTATCAGAGTTTGTGGTAATTTTACACTTACACGCCCGCCCTCCGACTAAAAGCAGCAACTTAATTTTGCAACAACACCCCAACTTCTGTATGCGTCGTGCGCCGCTGCCGCCGAACTGCACGTACCTCTAATCTCAATCGACTTGATCCTGACGTGCGCCGGCACCCACCCGGCCGCCCCCATGCAGGTAGCATCCCAATCCTTTACTTGCTCCTCTACTCCCATGTTAACACTTAACACGAACCAGACAAGCACCAACAAGTGCCCCATGCTTGTACTTCCCCGATCTGATCCATCTCATGTATAGTATAACTGAAATATTCTGCTGCAGCGGCGACTAGAGACGGACAAGTAGCAAGTACCCCTTGCAATCAGAGACACGTGGGCATCAAAACTTTGAGGTAAAACAACCAACAAATTCAGTCCCTGTGTATACATAGTGTATTTTGAAAGGCTAATTGCGTAGTTACATGTGCAGACGTATGGATCCAATCAATAACATCAAATGCATATGAGTCCGGGAGGATCTAGTACGCCCCAAAAGAACACAGCCATACCTCTCTTTGTAAGTTCAGTTTGCACTAACAACTGAAACAATGCATGCATTTGCCAAAAAATACTGAACGCATGAAGTTACTTATTTCCGTTTATTCTTGACATTGCAGTCTTCTTCTTTTACACCTGAATGTGATGAGCATTTGAAGCCTAAAGTGGGTATGACATTTGAAGGACTCGAGGCCGTGGAGAAGTTCTTCAAGGCATATGCACATCAATTAGGTTTTGGTGTTTGTATCGGACAGCAGAAAAAGATTGAGAATGAGGTGGTCCGGACTAAGCGTTTCATGTGTAATAGAGAAGGATTCAAGTCAAAAGATATTAAGGAGATTAATGACCCCTTGAGGAAAAGACGTTAGCAGACGGACACGCGATGCGGTTGTCATGCCCATATATTTGTTAGACTTTGTGGGGAGAACACCTACAAGATAGACTCATGGATTGAGCATCATGTTCATGGTCTTGTATCACCTGATAAGCGTCATTTGATCAGATCCAATCATAGAGTTAGTGAGAGGGCAAAGAATACTTTATACACATGTCATAAGGCAAGCATTGGAACCTCCCAGGCATACAGGCTCCTGCAAGTTAGCGAGGGTGGAATTCCGAATGCTGGGTGCACAAAGAGGGACTTGCAAAATTACTATCGCGGACTCAGGTATAAAATCAGAGACGCAGATGCTCAAATGTTTGTGGCCCAATTAGCTAGAAAACAGGAAGTGAATTCAGCATTTTTCTATGATTTTGAGGTGAATGATGAGGGGAACCTGGTGCGTGTGTTTTGGGCGGATGCCACAAGTAGGAAGAACTATAGTCACTTTGGTGATGTGATATCCTTCGATTCTACATACACCACTAATCAGTACAACATGATATTTACACCATTTACAGGGGTTAACCATCACTTACAAAGTGTCTTTTTTGGTGCTGGATTCTTATCAAATGAGAAGGATGAGTCATACATTTGGTTATTTCAGACCTTCCTAAAAGCAATGGGAGGGGTAGCACCTAGACTCATCATAACTGATGAAGCTGCTAGCATCAAGAATGGTATTGACAAAGTTCTTCCAGCCTCTATGCATAGGTTATGCATGTGGCATATAATGGAAAAGGTGCCTGAAAAAGTTGGACCTTTGATTAGAGAAGATTCTAAATTTTGGCCGAGGTTGAACTCATGTGTTTGGGGTTCAGAAACTGCAAGTGAGTTTGAATCACAATGGAATTCCATCATTACAGATTTTGGGTTGGAGGATAACGAGTGATTGGCTAAGAGGTTTACCATTAGAGATACATGGATACCAGCCTACTTTATGGATATATCTCTTGCGGGCTTGCTCCGAACCACTTCAAGGTCAGAAAGTGCAAATTCGTTTTTCAACCATTTCATTCATCGTAGGCTTGCTTTTGTTGAGTTCTGGCTTAGGTTCGACACAGCTTTAGAATGCCAACGTGAGGAAGAATTAATGGCAGACAATAGAATCATGCATACCACCCCACAACTATTTACGCCATGGACAATGGAGAAACAAGGTAGTGAGGTATTCACATATGAGGTATTCGAGAAATTTCAGCTAAAAGTTATTGCTGCTAGAGATCATTGTTGTGTTCAGGGTATTAAACAAGGTGTGGGGTTAAAAATGGTGACCCTGAGAGGTCGATCTGGTAAGGTTAGGGAGGTCTCCTATGACACTACAACCATGATAGCAAATTGTCCGTGCAAGTTATTTGAGTCAATCGGTTTTCTATGTCAACATATTATCCAAGTGTTGAGGATTGAGAACCAAAATGAGCTTCCCAGCTACTACATTATGAAAAGATGGCAGAAACGGTGCAAGAGGTAAAAAAAATGCACGTCAATCAATTTCTTATTGTAATTTCAAAATCATAGGACTAACAATATCTTTTTCCCTTTGCAGGGAGAATGTTTATGATGAACAGGGGAACCTACTAGAAGAAAAGCCCATAGATTCACTAGATGCAGCCACGAGAAAGAAGATTTCGACTGTACGTGATAAGATGGAAGAGCTGATTCAAAAGGCAAAGCACTCAAATGAAGGCATGGACTTCTTAACATCAAGTGTGTTGAGCATTGAGGCGCCTTTAGACCTATTGGTCCCTGCAGCCACACAGAACACTAGGCAAGAGGAATATGAGGCTTTTATTGGTTGTAATATTCCTACAGAAGTTCATATACATCCACCAACTGATGTTCGTACCGTGGGGAGATACAAAAGAATAAAGAGTGGAAAGGAGATCAAGGAGGGTGATAGGAAAAGGAAGGACAAAGAAGCGAAGTTAAAGGTTGCACGCTTGTGCAAGACATGCAAGCAAATGGTGTTTCATGATAGTCGCAATTGTCCAAGCAAAACTATTCAAGTGAAAAGGAGCTTCATTGCGGAAGATGTGCAACGAAATGGTGCTTCCTGATATGAAAAATTGTCCAAGAAAATAATTATTTAATCTATGTTATATTATTTGCAATTTGATATATTGAAGTCATATAATGGATCAGAATTTGTGTTATATCCAATTAAAGTTTAGTTGATTTCTGACAAGTTTTGATGCTTGTCAAATTGTTACAGAATATTGAACATATGTATCCACTTAATGTTTTTCTACCAAGTATGGAAGCATGATGACATTTCTGGTTTCTATGTAACTTGAGAGGCTGTATAGTGGCAGTACATGCATTTTATTGCCCCTTCATATCTGTTAGATGGTTAAATATGAAGCTGAAGTTCAGGATTTCAAATGTTGACCATGCTTGCTGTTGCACCAATATTTTTCCTCGGACTAGCATCGTACAAGGACAAACAATGCAGTTTTGTCAATATATTTGATCAACCAAGACTTAGGGCAAATGTTCAATAAACTTTTCATAGTGTCGCGTCGCTTATATGTTTGATCTCAAAACTGAACAAACACATCGCAAGCCACTTCTTGTAGTTCAGAAGCTTTACTGAACAGTATTTGCTTCAACCACGATAACTCAGAAAGTTTCAGCACATAATGGATCTAGTCAGTTCATGGGAACCTTTCATACTGACCTTTTGCTTATGGGATTGATCTCAAAACCGGACAATGCTGTTGCTGACCACTTCCTTTAAGTCAAAAAAGGGTACTGATCACTACATGTTTTGACCACATGAAGTCACCTATTTTTTTAATGCATAACTGAACTAGTCACAGAATTTTTTCACAGTAGCAGCGAAGGCTTTTTTTAAAATCATCAAATGCCAAGCAAACTGATAGGAATTTCACTAATATGACTATGTGAGCAAGAATTGCACTAGTACAATCTGTTACTACAGCCTACAGCTTCAGGATATAAGCAAACTGACTTCATATAGGATACAAGCACTGCACTAGTACATCTTAAGCATGCCTACATCTCTACAGGCTACAGGCTATAAGGAAAGCAATTAAGCATGGCATGCCATTAAGCATCGCACTAATACATCTGCTACAGTCAAGAAACAGCTTCCTACAGACGTCATGCTACAACATCGGGACTGTCGTGGTTGTAGGAGGCTATCCAGGGGGTGTTGGCGCCGCATTTGAGACGAGTCGTCACCGTCACGGAACCATCAATTCGCCATGGCTTCGTCGTTGAGATGGCCGCCGGATCTCCGTTGCTGTCGCTGGTAGCCGTTGTCGTCGCTTCTTGGTTGCCGTCGCCAATAGACTTCATGGGAGCCGTCCAGCCCAAGGTTGCTATCGCACGAGGGCTTTGGGTTGGGATTTAGGTTTTGGAGCGACGACGTGCGGGATTTGGCAGCGGAGGATCAGAGGATTTGGGGCAGCACAAAATGACTTGGGGACCTCGGTTGAGGATCGTGAAGGACAGACTTTCGGGGGTTTGCTGCAAAATAAATGGTTGTTAGGTCCAAAAGCGGGCGGCTAATTGTAAATGTTCCTGTTGCTGCACGGGAGGCACATGATTTAGTGTTAATGGCTGAGATCACAGGGATACATGGATACACAATAAGCTCGGATTCACGAGATATGCTGCCATCAAACAACATGTTACAGAAACTTATCATGGTAAACAAAGGCATGGCATGAACCTACTAATTGCATAGAACAAAAGTACTTTACTGACCATGAGCCAAAAGGGCACAGAAAATATGATGGCACCCATGTAAACATGACAAGTTATATGGCAGATTCATACATGGCAGGAACAACGATAAGTAGGCATGTTGGTGAGCTTGTACCACTCACCACAGAGCAATACATGGCATGTCAAGGCAACCAACAGTAAGAATACATGTTTATGAAGCTAAGCATGGCAAGAGCAAGTTCATAGGCTGCATGGATCACTAACAACAATCATGGCAACAACTGAACTTAATGTTAACAGGCTGACAGCAACATTATTTAGCAATTTTAGAGCAAGATAACAACAAGCTACATCAGGCTATAATTGCAACCAGGGGCATGGATGGATAGAGCATAACATGTAGAACAAAACACACTTATTGAACATCTCCAGATTATGCATATAATGACTTGTAGGAGCAGGTTTACATACCATCACGAAATAACAGATTCAGCCTAGCAAAACAGCAACAACAAGTACCCTACTTAACAAGCTTGATGTACTCACTACACAACTCACAAAAATACATGGATAGCACCTCTGTAAAGATGGCATGATGTAGCAAAAAACACATGTACACATCAACGTCATAGGATGCACACATCAAACATGGCAAAAATGACAACTGAACATGTTCTGTTAACAGACAGCAGACAACATTATATAGCACTCTTGCAACGATGATTCAGGCATCAAGATGAACTCAAATGAACATGGTTCAATGGAATGAAATGAAGTACTTGTCGAGACGAACAATTTGACATATTACACGCACGAAACGGAGCAGTATACATGGAGTTATGGCATGATGAACAGGGCAACAAAATGCACAAATCTCAGGGACTTAGGAGTTTTCAGGAAAAAAACATGTCGGGCGCCAGAAAGCTATATGACGCAGAGGGCGCGGGATAGGGTCGGTGCTCACATTGGGCTCGGTCCAGGACAGCGAGGAAGAGGCCTGGCAGGCCGGGCCATGTAGCTGGGCCTTGGGGAGGCCAGCCCACAAGGCAGGGGAGGGCCGGTCGTCGCCCTGCTCTCGTGCTCGCGCACGGGCAGGGTGCAGGGACGGCGGCGGCGAGCTTCAACGGGGATGGCAGGGGGGTCCGGTGAGGCCCCCGAGGTCGGGAACGGGCAGATCCGGCCTCAGGGATCCCGGATCCGGCATCGACGGTGGTCGGAGGGTCGCGGGTCGGGGTACAGAGGAGCTCGGCTCCCATGGCGGCGGCGAGATCCTGCGGGCAGAGGGAGGTTAGAGGAGGAGGAAAGGAGAGGAAGGGAGAGCGGGGCGAGGCGGCACTGGCCTGGGTCGAGGGCGCGGCGGCTCCGGGGAGGGAGCTCCGGCGAAGCTCCTTGCCGGTGACTACCGGAGACGGACGTGGCGCGGGGTTCCAGCGGGAGGAGGCGGACGAGTGCGCTAGGGCGCATGGCTGCTGGTTTGGCCCGGTTCGGCCCACGGCGGGCCGGATCTGGGCTCGGGCAGGCCTGGCGGCGGTTGCGCGGTGCGGGGAGAGAGGAGGGGCGACGTGGAGGCCTGCGAGTGGCTGCGGGAGGCGGGGTAGGTGATGTGGCGGCGCCCGGTTGGCCGGGGCGACGCCTCAGGTGGCGGCGCGGCCTCTGGGCCAGCGACAAGTGGCAGCGGTGGAGCGGCTGCGCACGGATTTCAAGGAGGGAGGTGGGAGGCTAGAGGTAGGGGAAGCTAGGCTTCCAAATCTGGCAAGGGGAGGTGTTTAAATAGGAAAGTGGGGCTAGGGTTAGGGGATTAGCTCCGTTTCGGAGCCGTTCGATCTCGATCGGATGGTCCGGAGCGGAGGTGGGTTAGATAGGTGGGCTAGTTGGCTGTGTGAGAGAGAGGCTTGGGATGAGAGGAGAGAGAGGAGAAATGCAGCCCGGCACGGTTTCTGGATACCGAAAATGTCCGACGTATAGACCGGCTATATTGCGGTTGTAGGTTTAACGGTTGGGCTATCAAATGGACTCCGAATGCGACGAAACTTGGCAGGCGGCCTGTCTACACTATTATAAGACCGCACGGGAAGTTGCAACCCATTACGAGAACATTTTTAAGCCACTTATAAAATAATATTTCGGAGGTGTCGCGGGCGCGTGTGAGAGTGTCTGGCTCAGAGGACAACGGAGAGAACCGGCAGAACAAGAACGTATGCACGTTTTGAGAAACATGCAGATGAAATGTAGATGATGACATGGCAAAATGCAACACGCAAGCAAATGACATGGCAACAACGGCGAATAACGGACAGACACCTGGCGCATCGAATCCGGGGCGTTACAACACTCCTCCACTAACAAGAGATCTCGTCCCAAGATCTTAGGACCGAGACGGAAGGGAAAAAGGGATGAGGCGAAACAAGAATTCCAGAGAAGAATCAAAAGAATCGAGAGCACTCGAGAAGAAGAGAGGAGCGACGAGAATCGAAAGCTCACGGAATCAAATAGACTATGAAACCACTCCGGTTAGAATGAGATAAGAAAGGAATAGGACTGAAACGATTTAGGCAGCACACCGACTGAAAATGGAAGGAATAGAACAAGAACTTCATAAGATGGAATGACACTTGATGAACTCTTGAAGAATGAATTAAATCATGAAGAACTACCATGAAGAACTCCGATGACAAAAGGATGATGAGATAAAAATGGAGGATGAAAGAATAAGGATTCAAGCCTTGCAATGATTTTGATGGAGGTTCCGACAAAATGGCCGAGGAAATTAGAACTCCGGAAAAAAAGATGAAACACTTGGAACTAGAATTTATTCATCAAGAACAAACTCCGAAGGAAGGGATTACTCACTTGGATGAAATAAGAATAAGATTTATTGTATGCTTATCCTTCATCAAATTAAATTGATAACAAGCAATGGATTTTCATACTACTTATTCTTCTTGAAAAGGATTGAGAAGTGACATATCGCAAACTTGAGAAGGTCTTCATGAACCACCGGCAGGATTGAAAAGAACGAAAGGATAAAATGATAATCAAGGAAAAAAAGAATCTTGAACGAACCACCGTAAGAATTCGAAATGACTGATGAAAGAGACTTAATCACCGGAAAGAATTAGCAAACAAATATGCTTGAGGGGATTTAGATGTAAAAGAACGGGAAGAACTCGAACTGATAAAGAACATTTGAACGAAGCACCGGGATAATTGGATAACGATAGCTGAAATGTGAGGACGAAGAATTCTTCTGGAATGATTGCGTTTGGTGAAACGAAATGGAAAAGAACTCCTGACATGCTCTAGATGGGTGAAAAGAATATCTGACAAATGAAATAATTCGAGACAGATAACATGAAGCTAGAACCACGAAACTTCGAGAGAACGGACAAGGTTTAGAGGAAAAACTCTTCTTCGATCTTGAACTTACGACGAGAAACACCACCAAAATTACTGAGATACTCCGGGAGAATGGAAAGCAAAGGGGTTGAGCCAACAATGAAATGATTTGAAATCGATCTTGGAAAGGCATCTGACTGATGAAATTCATTCTTACGTCAGACTTGAAAAGAATTTAAGAATGGCTCCGGAATAATTAGAAGAGTCAGGTAAGATCTTGGAAAAATACATGTGGGTTAGGGCCCACTGAAGAGAAAAACACCGTTGAAAATGATGTTGAACATGTAGATGATGCACCAGAATAATTGAAATATTTGAATGAGGTGACAACCTCGAATTAATTGAAACACTGACGAATCTCCTGAGATGTCTTAAGCACTCCGGAAGAATAAACTGGCGAGAG
>NC_041381.1:612868910-612912655 GCF_002162155.2 Triticum dicoccoides
CTCGAAATAGACTCAGGCTCCGGGAAGAAGAGGGTGGGAGGGCGGGAAAACAAAAGCAACTTGGAGGGGGGAACCGACGAATATCTAGAAGAGAAAACACCGGTTGAAATCATTGAGGAGAGAGAGCAAAGACTTCGCACAAGTAGGATGGATACTCGATTATGGACTCCGACTCCGACAAGAAAAGGGTGGGAGGGTGGGAAAAGAAAACAACTGAGGATTGAAGTTGCAAAGATGAAGAGGTTTGAGTCGACTTGACGAGAGATACACCGGATGAAAAGAGCTGAGGAACAACGATCGAAAAAAACCAACTGCGTGAACCTAAAGAAAAATTTGATTGGGAAGAGGAGTAATTCAAAACACCTACGTCAAGATTCCTGACCAGAGCGACGAAGGGGCTGAGGAGTAAAAAGAATTCCTACTCTCCGATATAACTAGACTCCAAAAAACAGTTTTCTTCTAGACTCAACAACGTCCAAACTACACGATCAATCAAGGGGGCTCCTAAGGTCGGTCGAGGCTCTGATACCAACTTGTCACGGCCAATATGCGATACTATCCTAAAGTGACTCGAAGGTCCCACCAAGGATAGAACCGCATATTGAAACGCTTTTGCAAGGTGGATATCATTACATCAACATTACATAATAGATGGGGATACATACAAGAGGCATACAATGTCACACGAATACAACATCACAATACATAAGAGCATCATCCGACTACGGACGAAAAAACAAACAGAAACTCAAACGACATCCACCCTGCTATCCCAGGCTGCCGACCTGGAACCTATCCCCTGATCGAAGAAGAAGCAGAAGAAGAACTCAACGCAAGCAAGCATCGCTCTCACATCATGATCATCGCATAACCTGTACCTGCAACTGTTGTGGTAGTAATCTGTGAGCCACAAGGACTCAGCAATCCCATTACCATGGGTATCAAGACAAGCAAAACTTAATGGGAAAGTAAGGGGTAAAGTGGTGAGGTTGCAGCAGCGACTAAGCATATATGGTGGCTAACATACGCAAATAAGAGCGAGAAGAGAAGCAAAGGAACGGTCGTGAAGCTAGCAATGATCAAGAAGTGATCCTGAACTCCTTCTTACGTCAAACATAACCCAAAACCGTGTTCACTTCCCGGACTCCGCCAAAAAGTGACCATCACGGCTACACATGCGGTTGATTTGTTTTAATTCGGATCTGGTGTCAAGTTATCTACAACCGGACATTAACAAATTCCCATCTCCCCATAACCGCGGGCACGACTCTCGAAAGTTTATACCCTGAAGGGGTGTCCCAACTTAGCCCATGATAAGCTCTCGCGATCAACAAAGGATATACCTTCTCCCACGAAGACCCGATCAGACTCGGAATCCCGGTTTACAAGACATTTCGACAATGGTAAAACAAGACCAGCAAGACCGCCCGATGCGCCGACAATCCCGATAGGAGCTGCACATATCTCGTTCTCAGGGCAACACCGGATGAGCAATCCTTACAACTAAAACCAGACCTCAAGTTTCCCTGAGGGGGCGCTGCAAAGGGCTCTAGTTCGGACCAACACTTAGACAAGCATTGGCCCGGGGGGGCTATAATAAAGATGACCCTTGGGTTAATTAATCCTAAGGGAAATGTAGGTGGTGGTGAGGCAAATGGTAAAACCAAGGTTGGGCCTTGCTGGAGGAGTTTTATTCAAAGCGAACTGTTAAGGGGGTCCCATAAATCACCCAACCGCGTAAGGAACGCAAAATCCGGGAACATAACACCGGTATGATGGAAACTAGGGCGGCAAGAGTGGAACAAAACACCAGGCATAAGGCCGAGCCTTCCACCCTTTACCAAGTATATAGATGCATTAATTAAAATAAGAGATATAGTGATATCCCAACATAATCCTGTCCACCATGGAGCAATCTTCAACTTCACCTGCAACTAGCAACACTATAAGAGGGCTGGGCAAAGCGGTAACATAGCCAAGCAATGGTTTGCTAGGAAGGGTGAAAAGGTTAGAGGCTGAACATGGCAATTTGGGAAGGCTTGAAGAACAAGTGATAGGTAGCGCAACATAGCGATAGAACGAAGCAACTAGCATAGCAATGATAGTAGTGAGATCCAGGGTAGCGGTCATCTTGCCTGAAATCCCGCTAGGAAGAAGAACGAGTCCATGAAGAAGATGAAGCCACGAAGACGAACCAAGCATAGACGAACGAGTCCTCACGATCGCAACGAAACAGGAACTATCGAGAAGAAGCACGCAACAAGGTAAACACACCACACATAGACGAGACATGATGCACAACAAGCATGATGCAAGACAAAGCTACATGAAGCTACCCATGGCAAGGGATGATGCAACCAAGAGCAACACATCAAGGCAAGTTTAGATGAGGCCGGAAATAACATATAACAAATCCGGTAAGTCCTCATATGCAAATTTCGAAGTTGGTCCAGATCTGAATAAGCCTTATGTTCAAGTTGTTAAACAGCAAGTTAAGATGCACCAAGATGATCTACACGAGGTTCTAGTCAAGTTACATATAAAGTTCATTTAGTTCGGAGCTACGGCCTAGAAGATATGAGCAAAACAAGTTAAACATGGCATTGATGCAAAATGCATACAAACATCAAGCAAACACCTCAAAACAAGGGTGCAACATGATAACATGAAACTACATGCAAACCTAAGCAAGTTGCATATGGAGCACACTCAAAATGGAGCAACGGTTCAACACATACACTCTATACAAGTTATAGCAACAATCTGTCCAAAACAGCAACTAGGCATATTGCAAGCATCAAAACAACATGCTACAGCACCTCAATATAAAAACAAAAGGCATGGGCATGATGTACAGGTAAAGCATGACAAAACATGAACACTGAGCTATCTCCAGAAATCAGTAGAACATGCTCAAACACACATGGCAAGATTGCAAATAATAACAGTTTCAGACTTTGCAGAAATAACATCAGGTTGCAATGTTTAGAGCTATGAAACAACATGTTACAGGAACTTATCATGGAAAAAAGGCATGTCATGAACCTACTAATTGCATAGAAAAAAAGTCCTTTACTGACCATGAGCCAAAAGGGCACTGAAAATATGATGGCACCCATGTAAACATGGCAAGTTATATGGCAGATTCATACATGGCAGGAATAACAATAAGTAGGCATGTTGGTGAGCTTGTACCACTCACCACAGAGCAATACATGGCATGTCAAGGCAACCAACAGTAAGAATACATGTTTATGAAGCTAAGCATGGCAAGGGCAAGTTCATAGGGTGCATGGATCACTAACAACAATCATGGCAACAACTGAACTTAATGTTAACAGGCTGACAGCAACATTATTTAGCAATTTTAGAGCAAGATAACAACAAGCTACGACCGGCTATAATTGCAACCAGGGGCATGGATGGATAGAGCATAACATGTAGAACAAAACACCCTTAGTGAACATCTCCAGATTATGCATAGAATGACTTGTAGGAGCAGGTTTACATACCATCACGAAATAACAGATTCAGCCTAGCAAAACAGCAACAGCAAGTTCCCTACTTAACAAGCTTGATGTACTCACTACACAACTCAGAAAAATACATGGATAGCACCTCTGTAAATATGGCATGATGTAACAAAAAACACATGTAGACATCAACCTCATAGGATGCACACATCAAACATGGCAAAAATGAGAAATGAACATGTTCTGTTAATAGACAGCAGACAACATTATATAGCACTCTTGCAATGATGATTCAGTCATCAAGATGAACTCAAATGAACATGGTGCAATGGAATGAAATGAAGTACTCGTCGAGGTGAACAATTTGACATATTACACGCACGAAATGGAGCAGTATACATGGAGTTATGGCATGATGAACAGGGCAACAAAATGCACAAATCTCAGGGACTTAGGAGTTTTCAGGAAAAAAAACATGTCGGGCGCCAGAAAGCTATATGACGCACAGGGCGCGGGATAGGGTCGGTGCTCACATTGGGCTCGGCCCAGGACAGCGAGGAAGAGGCCTGGCAGGTCGGGCCTTGTAGCTGGGCCATGGGGAGGCCAGTCCACGAGGCAGGGGAGGGTCGGTCGTCACCCTGCTCTCGTGCTCGCGCACGGACAGGGTGCAGGGACGGCGGCGGCGAGCTTCAACGAGGACGGCAGGGGGGTCCGGCGAGGCCCCCGAGGTCGGGAACGGGCAAATCCGGCCTCGGGGATCCCGGATCCGGCATCGGCGGCGGTCAGAGGGTCGCGGGTCGGGGCCCAGAGCAGCTTGGCTCCCATGGCGGCGGCGAGATCCTGCGGGCAGAGGGAGGTTAGAGGAGGAGGAAAGGAGAGGAAGGGAGAGCGGGGCGAGGCGGCACTGGCCTGGGTCGAGGGCGCGGCGGCTCCGGGAAGGGATCTCCGGCGAAGCTCCTCGCCGGTGACTACCAGAGACGGACGTGGCGCGGGGTTCCAGCGGGAGGAGGCGGACGAGTGCGCTCGGGCGCACGACTGCCGGTCCGGCCCACGGCGGGCCGGATCTGGGCTCGGGCGGGCCTGGCGGCGGTTGCGCGGTGCGGGGAGAGAGGAGGGCGACGTGGAGGCCTGCGAGTGGCTGCGGGAGGCGGGGTAGGTGATGTGGCGGCGCCCGGTTGGCCGGGGCGACGCCTCAGGTGGCGGCGCGGCCTCTGGGCCAGCGACAAGTGGCGGCGGTGGAGCGGCTGCGCACGGATTTCGAGGAGGGAGGTGGGAGGCTAGAGGTAGGGGAAGCTAGGCTTCCAAATCTGGCAAGGGGAGGTGTTTAAATAGGAAAGTGGGGCTAGGGTTAGGGGATTAGCTCCGTTTCGGAGCCGTTCGATCTCGATCGGACGGTCCGGAGCGGAGGTGGGTTAGATAGGTGGGCTAGTTGGCTGTGTGAGAGAGAGGCTTGGGCTGAGAGGAGAGAGAGGAGAAATGCAGCCCGGCACGGTTTCCGGATACCGAAAACGTTCGACGTATAGACCGGCTATATTGCGGTTGTAGGTTTAACGGTTGGGCTATCAAATGGACTCCGAATGCGACGAAACTTGGCAGGCGGCCTGTCTACACTATAATAAGACCGCACGACAAGTTGCAACCCATTGCGAGAACATTTTTAAGCCACTTATAAAATAATATTTCAGAGGTGCCGCGGGCGCGTGTGAGAGTGTCTGGCTCAGAACGGACAACGGAGAGAACCGGCAGAACCCGAACAGATGCACGTTTTGAAAAACATGCAGATGAAATGCAGATGATGACATGGAAAAATGCAACTCGCAAGCAAATGACATGGCAACGACGACGAATAACTGACAAACATCTAGCGCATTGAATCCAGGGCGTTACATGGAGAGAGCGCCCTTCTTCTTCTTCTTCCTTGACCTTATCCCTAGATGGGAGAAGGGTTTCCCCTCTGGTCCATGGTCTCCATGGTGTGGGAGGGGCAACATCCCCTCCGAGATTGGATCTGTCTCTCTGTTTCTGCGTTCTCAGATTCTGCCCTTTCACCGTTTCTTATATATCCAGAGATCTGTAACTCTGATTGGATTAAAACCTTCGCCAAGTTTTTTCTCCGAAAATTAGCTTTCTTGCAGAAAAGTAAGAGCACCAACCGCCTTACGGGATGCCCACGAGGGTCAGGGGCATGCCCCCCCTGCCTCGTGGCCCCCTCGGGCACCATCTCGCGTTGATTTTTCTTCCCAAAAATCATAAATATTCCAAAAATAATCTCTTTCCGTTTTTATCCCGTTTGGACTCCGTTTGATATTAGGTTTCTACGAAACATAAAACATGCAACAATATGTTAGTCCCAAAAATAGTATAAAAAGTTGCCAAAAGTATATGAAAGTTGAATAATATTGGCCTGGAACAATCAAAAATTATAGATACGATGGAGACGTATCAGTCATCATCAACCATCCTCCATCACCAATTTCATGATGCTCACCGTTGTGCGTGAGTAATTCCATCGTAGGCTTGCTCAATGGTGATGCGTTGGATGAGATTTACCATCTAATCGAGTTAGTTTTGTTAGGGATTGATCCCTAGTATCCACTATGTTCTGAGATTGATGTTGCTATGACTTTGCTATGCTTAATGCTTGTCACTAGGGCCCGAGTGCCATGATTTCAGATCTGAACCTATTATGTTTTCATGAATATATGTGAGTTCTTGATCCTAGCTTGCAAGTATATAGTCACCTATTATGTGTTATGATCTGTTAACCCCGAAGTGACAATAACCGGGATACTTACCAGTGATGACCGTAGTTTGAGGAGTTCATGTATTCACTAAGTGTTAATGCTTTGGTATGGTACTCTATTAAAATGAGGCCTTAATATCCCTTAGTTTCCAATAGGACCCCGCTACCACAGGAGGGTAGGACAAAAGATGTCATGCAAGTTCTTTTCCATAAACACATATGACTATATTCGAAATACATGCCTACACTACATTGATGAACTAGAGCTAGTTCTATGTCACCCTATGTTATAACTATTACATGAGGAATCACATCTGACATAATTATCCATCACTGATCCAATGCCTACGAGCTTTTCACATATTGCTCTTTGCTTAGTTACTTTACCGTTGCCACTGTTACAATTACTACAAAACTGCTACTGTTACTTTTGCCACTGCTACCATTACTTCCATACTACTTTGCTACTAAATACTTTGCCGCAGATACTAAGTTATCCAGGTGGGGTTGAATTGATAACTCAACTGCTAATACTTTAGAATATTCTTTGGCTCCCCTTGTGTCGAATTAATAAATTTGGGTTGAATACTCTACCCTCAAAAACTGTTGTGATCCACTATACTTGTGGGTTATCATGTTGGCATAAATCGAGATTAGGATTTGTCACTCCGTATTTCAGAGTGGTATCTCTGGGCCCTCTGGTAATACTCATCACTATAAGACTTGCAAGCATTGTGACTAATGAGTTAGTTGTGGGATGAAGTATTACAGAACGAGTAAAGAGACTTGCCAGTAACGAGATTGAACTAGGTATGATGATGCCAACGATTGAATCTCGGGCAAGTAACATACCGATGACAAAGGGAACAACATATGTTGTTATGCGGTTTGACCGATAAAGATCTTGTATAATATATAGGAACCAATATAAGCATCCAAGTTCCGCTATTGGTTATTGACCGGAGACATGTCTCGGTCATGTCTACATAGTTCTCAAACCCATAGGGTCCGCATGCTTAACGTTCGATGACGATTGGTATTATGAGTTTATGTGATTTGATGTACCGAAGGTTGTTCGGAGTCCCGGATGTGAGCACGACATGACAAGGAGTCTCGAAATGGTCGAGACATAAATATTGATATATTCGACGGCTATGTTCGGACACCGGAAGTGTTCCGGAGAAATTTCGGATAGAACCAGAGTACCGGGGGGTTACCGAAACCCCCCGGGGGGTTATTGGGCCTCATGGGCCAAGTGGTGGAAGAGAGGAGGCAAGCCAAGGTGGGGCGCACGCCCCCCCTAACCCAAACCAAATTGGACTAGGGGGCGCCCCCCCTTTCCTTCTCTCCTTCCCCTCCTTCCTTCCCCTCCTAGTTGGACTAGGAAAGGGGGAACCTACTCCTACTTGGAGTAGGATTCCCCCCCTTGGGGTGCACCCCTTGAGGCCGGTCGGCCCCCTCCTCCACTCTGTTATATACGGGGGAGGGGGGCACCCCATAGACACACAAGTTGATCAAGTTGATCTTTTAGCTGTGTGTTGTGCCCCCCTCCATAGTTTTCCACCTCGGTCATTACATCATAGTGCTTAGGCGAAGCCCTACGCCGGTAACTTCATCATCACCGTCACCACGCCGTCGTGCTGATGGAACTCTCCCTCGGCCTCAGCTGGATCTAGAGTTCGAGGGACGTCACCGAGCTGAACGTGTGCAGATCACGGAGGTGTCATGCATTTGGTACTTGATCGGTTGGATTGTGAAGACGTTCGGCTACGTCAACTGCGTTACATAACGCTTCCGCTTTTGGTCTACGAGGGTATGTGGACACACTCTCCCCCCGTTGCTATGCATCACCTAGATAGATCTTGTGTCATCGTAGGAATTTTTTTGAAATTACTGCGTGCCCCAATAGTGGTATCAGAGCCAGGTCTATGCATAGATGGTATATGCACGAGTAGAACACAAAGAGTTATGGGCGATAATAATCATACTGCTTACCAACATGTCATACTTTGATTCGACGGTATTGTTGGATGAAGCGGCCCGGACCGACATTACATGACTGCGTTCATGGGACCGGTTCTACCGACGTGCTTACGCACATAGGTGGCTGGCGGGTGTCTATTTCTCCAACTTTGGTTGCATCGAGTGTGGCTACTCCCGGTCCTTGTTGAAGGTTAAAACAACACACTTGATGAAAAATCGTTGTGGTTTTGATGCGTAGGTAAGAACGGTTCTTGCTGGAAGCCCATAGAAGCCACGTAAAACTTGCAACAACAAAGTAGAGGACGTCTAACTTGTTTTTGCAGGGCTTGCTGTGATGTGATATGGTCAAGGCATGATGTGATATAAATTTTTGTATGAGATGATCATGTTTTGTTACAAAGTTATCGGCAACTGGCAGGAGCCATATGGTTGTCGCTTTATTGTATGCAATGCAATCGCCATGTGATTTTTTTACTTTATCACTAAGCGGTAGTGATAGTCGTAGTAACAATAGTTGGCGAGATGACAACGATGCTACGATGGAGATCAAGGTGTCGCGCTGGTGATGATGGAGATCATGACGATGCTTCGGTGATGAAGATCATGATCACAAGATGATTATGGCCATATCATGTCACATATTTTGATTGCATGTGATGTTTATCTTTTATGCATCTTATTTTGCTTAGTACGACGGCAGCACTATAAGATGACCCCTTACTAAATTTCAAGGTACAAGTGTTCTCCCTGAGTATGCACGGTTGCTACAGTTCGTCGTGCTGAGACACCACATGATGATCGGGTGTGATAAACTCTACATTCACATACAACGGGTGCAAGCCAATTTTGCACACGCCAAATACTCGGGTTAAACTTGACGAGCCCAGCATATGAAGATATGGCCTTGGAACACTGAGACCGAAAGGTTGAGCGTGAATCATATCGTAGATATGATCAACATAGTGATGTTCACCATGGAAAACTACTCCATCTCACGTGATGATCGGACATGGTTAAGTAGATTTGGATCACGTGATCACTTAGATGACTAGAGGGATGTCTATCTAAGTGGGAGTTCTTAATTAATATGATTAATTGAACTTTAATTTATCATGAACTTAGTCCTGATAGTTATTTTGCATGTCTATGTTACTATAGATCAATGGCCCGTGCTACCCTTCCTTTGAATTTTAATTCATTCCTAGAGCAAGCTAAGTTGAAAGATGATGGCAGCAACTACACAGACTGGGTCCGTAACTTGAGGATTATCCTCATTGCTGCATAGAGGAATTACGTCCTGGAAGCACCGTTAGGTGTACCACCCGCGCCCGCAATTGCAGACATTGTGAATTCCTGGCAGACGCGTGTTGATGACTACTCGATAGTTCAGTGTGTCATGCTCTGCGGCTTAGAATCGGGACTTCAAAGACATTTTGAACGTCATGGAGCATATGAGATGTTCCGAGAGTTGAAGTTAATATTTCAAGCAAATGCCCGAGTTGAGAGATATGAAGTCTCCAACAAGTTCTATAGCTGCAAAATGGAGGAGAATAGTTCTGTCAGTGAACACATAATCAAAATGTTTGGGTACCATAACCACTTGACTCAGCTGGGAGTTGATCTTCCAGTTGATTGTGTCATTGACATAGTTCTTCAATCACTGCCACCAAGCTATAAAGGCTTCATGATGAACTATAATATGCAAGGGATGAACAAGACTATTCCCGAGATCTTCGCGATGCTAAAGGCTGCGGAGGTAGAAATCAAAAAGGAGCATCAAATGTTGATGGTCAACAAGACCACTAGTTTCAAGAAAAAGGGCAAATGGGAGAAGGGAAACTTCAAGAAGAACGACAAAAATGTTGTTGCTCAAGAGAAGAAACCCAAGTCTGGACCTAAGTCTAAAACTGAGTGCTTCTACTGCAAAGGGACTAGTCACTGGAAGCAGAACTGCCCCAAGTATTTGGCGGATAAGAAGGATGGCAAAGTGAAAGGTATATTTGATATACATGTTATTGATGTGTACCTTACTAATGCTCGTAGTAGCGCCTAGGTATTTGATACTGGTTCTGTTTCTCATATTTGCAACTCGAAATAGGGGCTATGGATTAAACGAAGATTAGCTAAGGACGAGGTGACGATGTGCGTGCGAAATGGTTCCAAAGTCGATGTGATCACCATCGGCTTGCTACCTCTACATCTACCATCGAGATTAGTTTTAGACCTAAATAATTGTTATTTGGTGCCAGCCTTGAGCATGAACATTATATCTGGATCTTGTTTGATGCGAGACAGTTATTCATTTAAATCAGAGAATAATGGTTGTTCTATTTATATGAGTAATATCTTTTATGGTCATGCACCCTTGATGAGTGGTCTATTTTTGTTGAATCTCGATAGTGATGATACACATATTTATAGTATTGAAGCCAAAAGATGTAAAGTTGATAATGATAGTGCAACTTACTTGTGGCACTGCCGTTTGGGTCATATCGATATAAAGCGCATGAAGAAACTCCATGCTGATGGACTTTTGGAATCACTTGATTATTAATCACTTGGTGCTTGCGAACTGTGCCTCATGGGCAAGATGACTAAAACTCTGTTCTCCGGAACAATGGAACGAGCTATTGACTTATTGGAAATAATACATACCGATGTATGTGGTCCAATGAATGTTGCGGCTCGTGGTGGGTATCGTTATTTTCTTACCTTCACAGATGATTTGAGAAGATATGGTTATATCTACTTAATGAAGCATAAGTTTGAAACATTTGAAAAGTTCAAAGAATTTCATAGTGAAGTGGAATATCATCGTAACAAAAAAATAAAATTCCTACGATCTGACCGTTGTCGTGGAATTAACACGTCAGATGTCCTTAGTGTGAGGACTTAGTCGCGAGGCCAACGCATCTATGTGGTAGCTTGAGAGGGGTTGAGCGGAATCGAGAGACGCAACACAAGACAAGGGTTTAGACAGCTTCGGGCCCCGGGAAACATCATCCGGTAAAAACCCTACATGCTGTTTGAGGCTAGATCTCATTATCATCATGAGGGAGTCGCCATAAACCGGCTCTCCTCTAGTTGTGTCTAGCCCTAGAGATTGTTTCTTGCTTCTCCCTCTTTGGGGAGCCCTGGCCCTCCTTATATATGCTGAAGGGGCGGGTTACATGTGGAGTCCAACTCGGACTTTAACTTAAACTATTTTGACTTCCCTTCCTGGGCTTCTTAACGTCTACCGGTTTAACATTGTCTGCCGGTTTAACATTGTCTGCCGGTTTAACATTGTCTTAGCCATCTGCCGGTTTAACATTGTCTTAGCCATCTGCCGGTTTAACACCCGCCGGTTTACCATCTGACTTAGCCATCTGTCTTAACTGTCTGCCGGTTTACCATGCGCCGGTTTACCAAGTCCCGGCCGGTTTACGACTCTGGCCGGGTCATACCGCGGGGTATATCCCCGACATTAGCCCCCAGTTTAATTTGGATTTATCCATGTTAAACTAATCCTGATCATCCATAAGTCCTTGTCACTTCCTTCTTATAGAAAATCCGGTTTGATAGGCCAGCTTCATAATCACCTTGCTGACATTGGTTTCTCATAAAAAATATATTGTAAAGAATAACTCCTTTGATTCAGCTCCCAATGCTTAAAATAATTTTGATCCTTGAAATACTCATCTGATCTTCAACCGGTTTAAGAATGTAGAACTCGCCGGTTTATAAATATTGATAGCACCGGGTCATACTTGTAGTTAACATCCAGTTTGAAAATATACCTCTTATATGACTATCACTTGTATTAGCCCCCAAGTCTTAAGAAGGTAGCATAGCAACAACTTAAGACTTGCTTCAATATAAATATCACAATCTCGAAGAAATCCAGGTTGTTTATCTCAATCACTAGTCAGAATTGAATATTCCACATATATAGCCCCCAAGTGCCGGGTTGTCATGCTTGCAGCAACCTGGGACTTGTAATTTCCTGATGTTCATAAAAACTTCAACCAGTGTAGCCCCCAAGGGCCGCGTCATTATGCAATAATGAGCAGGGACTTTGTAAATATAATTATGTAAACTTTGAACAGCAACGGTGTAGCCCCCAAGGGCCGGCTCGGTAAGATAATATTGAGCTGGGACTTGATATATACTTCAACAAAAAATAATATCATATGATGTAACTCTCATCATGGGGCTTGAATTCACGTCCACAAGGTTAAGAGCCTTGTGCTTCACCAACTGAGCAATGGACCCTTCAATATAATGAATAAAAAGCTTTGTACCTTGAATTGTTTGACAGGAGCAATTAGTAGCCCCCAAGGGCCGGCTCATTATAATGTGATGAGTCGGGTCTTCAATAAGATGAACAAAGAATGACTTTGCAATTAGCCCCCAAGGGTCATGGTGCATGCTTGCAGCGACATGAGACTTGCATATTTGATGTAATCTCAACTTAAATAATGTAGCCCCCAAGTGCCGGGTTGTAAGCCTGCAGCAACTCGGGACTAGTCCTTCAATTGTAGAATAAAAATAATATCCATTGATAATATGATAGCCATTGCGCTAAAGCGACTTTGAAAACCTTAATCATAATACTGGTTATTAATAACCATAATAGAAATCCAGACATGTTGGCTATTTGAATAATATACCCAATGACTTATAAGCGCATAATTCCAATGGCGCAATCCAAATATATGCTGGTGACTTATAGTCCAAAGCCAAGCCGGGTCAATAAATACCGGATTATAAGTGATTATGTACTGACAACTTGTAGTTGGAAGTCAAGCCGGGTTAATGTACACCGGGTTAATTTGATGACTGATAGTCATGCCGGATCAATAGACACCGGTTCAACATAAAATTTATCAAAAGAGAAAAATCTTGACAAAGGCAAATAAAACCGTGTAGTCGAGGCTTTTTGAGGGCTGCCAGGCCCAAATTCGAGGCTTTTTGTGGGATGCCAGGCCACTGAGTTGAACCATTTAACAAAGCCTTTTAAGATGGACCTCCAACTAACCAATCACCGTTTTAACTTTGACAAGTGCAGGGTCTCAATGAGAGTAACTGTCAAACGTTCGGAGGGCCGTGCCAGGATGACCTGGATAGGAGTGTCTTACTTGATGAAGGCAGGTTAACCCGGGGTTTTTGGTAAATATACCAGGCTTCCAAGCCGTGGGTCGATACCCAGCTACAAGGGTCCATTCAAACTCCTTGGTATTTGACACAAGGACCCCCAAGTAACGTGATGAGCTGTGCTCATTGGGTGCCTATGTTTGAGTTGTGCATAGCATCCAGACTCTCTTTGGCCCCTTGGGTGTGAAGCTCCCAAGCTATGTTGTGGCGTGATAGCCGGTTTAACAGGTAGTACTCCGCTTTGTTAGCTGAAGCCCCCATGTAACCAATAATATGATAAGCCGATAAGGCGGGATACCCATGTTTGAACCGTGCATCATGGCAACAGGTCCTCTTCGGCAACTTTTAATTTTTTGCAAGAGATAAATTCTTCTTGAACTGGGATTTTGAACCGGATTTGAGAGCTTCAGAGCTTTGTGGGATATAGATTTCCCCTTGAACCAGATATTAAATCGGAATCTTCATTTTCAGCCGGAAATTTTCTGACGGCCTTTAAATTTTCATCAATATAACATTAGTCTCTGGGACCGGGTTATCTTTCCCTTCAACATCCTGGGGCACTTGAATTTGCTGAAACTGGCAAGACTTGCTGAGTCATATCATCATAGCCCCCGAGTCTTAAGATGACTCAAGGAGTTGTCTTGAGATTCTCCGTATTTGACCATAGCAGATGGTATATATATCATCGGTGTTAATAACGCGATGTAATTCCACAGAAGGTTGAGGTGACTGTGGCAGATTATAAATGATCTCGTATGAGCCATGTCAGCAACTCGGCTAATGGTTCCTTCCAACTGGTTGTTTGATGTGGACCAAACTGTAGTGGCAGTGATTTGTGCGCATGTCAATTGATCCATCCAGTGCAGACGGCGGCTGAATGATAATTTGCCTCCAATTTGAAAGAAAACCAGGCTACCCAAGCTGTGACTTGCTCATACTCAATGAACATCTCATGCAGACAGGTGCGGCCTGATGTGTTGATGTAGACCGGACCGCAAGAGACAGATGAAAAAATAGCTGCAGCATCAGAGGCGGCTCAAACAGATGACCCGGCCATGGCATTGTAAGCCAGCACGGACGCAAGTCAATCGCGAACGTGGTAAACCGTACAGGCGAGTCAGCCACGTCGTGTTGATATAAATTGGGCCGAAGAAACGGCGGCATGCACATATGTAGGTCTTGGACCAGATGATAGCGCATCATAATAGTGGCACGAGCCATATCTCCATGATCCTTATTATTGCAGTGAATAATTGTCCTGCATACAATATTGCAGACCAAGGCAAAGATAAACTGCTCTTTGACAAAAATAATATGTGCCAATAAAATATATTGTAGATGGATATCACCTGATGTACCAGGCCGGAAATAATCCGGCATGAAATTGATGATCACTAGGTGAAGTTGAAATCGCTCACGGGCAGGTCGGCCGCGGCAGACGGCCACGGCGTTGTAAACCGGCGCGGTCGTGAGAGACGGCCACGGTGTTATAAACCGGTGTGGGAATCTGTTGAGTAACGACAACCACTGGTACCGAATGATGTTGGCGCGCCTCCATCTCCATGGTATAATGCCACATTATAATGAATATTCTCCTGTCTATAAATAGCAGGGCAAAGTAGTTTTGCTTGGATGAATTAAGATATACTTAAAAATAAATAGGGTAAATAGCACCTGATACTCAACCCCAAGGTTGATGATGATTTCTGGATCCTGACGTAAGAAGCAGTACTGATAGTACTATACACATAGCGTTTGTTGTCTGCCTTTGAACTAAGCAGCATTTTTTTTTGAAAATTGCTCTGATGATCCGCTAGTAGCACTTTATCTCTTCTGACTCGGATGGATGTAGCAGGTCCCTTGTTGTACGTAACAATTTTTGGCAGTTGGTAGCACGATCGTCCCATTTTTGCTTCATCTGATCTTAATTCAGTATCTCTTCCATAATGACCCTTTGTACAAAGATCTCCAATGTTTGGCTGATTACACCATCTGTAACAAGCTCGAGCTCTTGTAATCTTATAGGGTAAAACGACCGGCCGCCGGGTTGTCATTACTGGCAGCGCTGCTTTTCTTTTCGCAGCGAAACTGATGCTTCACAGAGACCGGTCAGGCTAGACATCAGGAACAGGTAGCAAACCTAGAACACAGCAACACCGGCCATCTTCAGTTTAACACTGCCACTCCTGACCAAAGGTTGTTGAAAACTTGGTGGAATACGTGAAGACCGGCAAGTGTTGTAGGTCCGGATCATGGTCGAAGTCTTGCAGCAGATATGATGTGTACTATGGTTGAATCTTCCACTCGGCAACACCGAGGCTGGCGATTTGCAGCAAGGACGGCTGACTCTGATAAGGCAGAGGCTACGCAGTGTGGTTTAACACAGCCGGGTCAGCAAAGGACGAGCCCGCGGGTTACGGTGGAGACTTGCCAAAACAGTTGGGTGCAATGGCAGGGGGAGCAAGGCGAGGCAGCTCGGGGCCGCGGCAGAGCTAGGGGCGCTGGAGGCACGGTAGCCCGGGTTGGAGAGGCGTAGCCGTGGCCGGTTTAGCGCGAGCGTGCACAGCAGCAGAGGCAACGACCACAGCTCGGCGGGTCAACCCCAGGCGGTTTGGGCAGCACCGTAACAGAGGCGGAGGCGATCCAGCGACTCGGAGAGGCCAGATGAGTCAGCAGATGGCGAGGTGATGGTTTGATTCGGTTTCCACGGAGATTTGGCGAGGCGATGGCGGTTTAGACCGAGGCGACTTGGTGTTTGATGCGGGGCTGCAGTAGAGACGAGGCCATGCTCTGAGGTAAATCCGCTGTGGCGGAGCTTTAGATGCAGAGATGAACTAGTGGACAACGATGGAAGGGAGGCTGCGGTGGCCAAAGTCGCTCGAAGCACATGCCGGGCGGCTCTTCCGGTTTGACGGCGAGGCCGGCTCAGGTGTGGGGTAGTACGGCGAGCAGAGTGCTCTGACCGAAGCCGGACGAGGGAGAGGTGTAGCGGTGAGTTATCTTGGCGATTTGACAAATCCGAGCACTGACCATATTAGTTTCCTTGTCGCTTCTATTTTCCGGGTCGCGGCCACACGTTTGCTGGGCTGAAGCGTCGAGCGGTTTCAACAACAATGGAGGTGGTGACTTGTGGCTCGTGAAGAAGGCGGATTAGCATGAGCAGCTCAGAGTGCATCGAAGACGGAGCTGACGGGTTGGAGAAGAGCAGAGGCAGAAACCGGCGACGGCGGCTCGCAGCAGACGTGGGCGGCTCTAACCAGAATGAGACACGGCCACGGCTGTAGATGGGACGGGGGCGAGGCGAACGCCGGCTACTCGATGTGTGGCCGCACGGAACAATCGACCCGGAGGCATAGGTAGACCGGGTAGCTCAGCAACCGTCGCGAGAAGCGCTGGCGGAGGCGGTTTTCCGGCCGCAGCAGCGGAGTGAGCGTGGGGTTATCTTGATCCAGAGGTCATCGCGGCGAGGCCGGTTTATGCTCAGAACGGCAACGGAGGCGGGCGCCTTGAAGCATAGATGTAGGCGCGGTCAATGGCCAAGTCCGTGTCATGGCCGGCTGGATTTCCGGCTCGCGGTCCTCCTTCCCTTAATTCTTGATTTAACCTCTTGGTAATTTCCTCCATTGGGGTGTACTAGTATTTGGAACCATTGGGTTGACGCTTGATGTGATGGGAACTATAAACTATTGCCTGTACTTGTGACATGATGCGTGGGCTCCGCCATCGTGGCTTTTCTCGTTGAGGAGTAGCAGTACTAGTTGATGCCCTCGGGACTTGAACTACGTCTAATCAGTAAAAAGGTTGCAGAAGAATTGATAATCCTGGCGACTTCAAGCCTGTATCCATCGATGGCAACCAGCCGAATTCGACAGAAACCGCTGCGACTTACGATTTTGGCATGTATGGACGATCAGCCGGCTTAATTCCATGTTGAATCGAGATCTCTGTAGCAGCTCTCCTTCTTTCTGTAAACCGGACAAGTACTATTAGCAACAGTAATATTTCTGAACTACCCCAATTAGTCACAGCCTCGGCGGGTTCTCATGGCGCGTGTAACGAGCGCTGAGCCTGCAATCCTGATTTTTTGACTGTTTCATCGGACGTCTTCTGCGCCGTCTCTTTGTCATCCAATACATCATGAATTTCTCGATCCCTGAAATAGATCCCTCCAAGAATCTCAACACCACCGTGCGCGGGCCCCACGGTGGGCGCCAACTGTCGTGGAATTAACACGTCAGATGTCCTTAGTGTGAGGACTTAGTCGCGAGGCCAACGCATCTATGTGGTAGCTTGAGAGGGGTTGAACGGAATCGAGAGACGCAACACAAGACAAGGGTTTAGACAGCTTCGGGCCCCGGGAAACATCATCCGGTAAAAACCCTACATGCTGTTTGAGGCTAGATCTCATTATCATCACGAGGGAGTCGCCGTAAACCGGGTCTCCTCTAGTTGTGTCTAGCCCTAGAGATTGTTTCTTGCTTCTCCCTCTTTGGGGAGCCCTGCCCCTCCTTATATATGCTGAAGGGGTGGGTTACATGTGGAGTCCAACTCGGACTTTAACTTAAACTATTTTGACTTCCCTTCCTGGGCTTCTTAACGTCTGCCGGTTTAACATTGTCTGCCGGTTTAACATTGTCTGCCGGTTTAATATTGTCTGCCGGTTTAACATTTTCTTAGCCATCTGCCGGTTTAAGATTGTCTTAGCCATCTGCCGGTTTAACACCCGCCAGTTTACTGTCTGACTTAGCCATCTGTCTTAAATGTCTGCCGGTTTACCATGCGCCGGTTTACCATGTCCCGGCCGGTTTACGACTCCGGCCGGGTCATACCGCGGGGTATATCCCCGACAACCGTGGAGGAGAATATTTGAGTTACGAGTTTGTCTTCATTTGAAACAACATGGGATAGTTTAACAACTAACGCCACCTGGAACACCATAGTGAAATGGTGTGTCCGAACGTTGTAACCGTACTTTATTAGATATGGTGGATCTATGATGTCTCTTACTGATTTACCGCTATCGTTTTGGGGTTATGCTTTAGAGACGGTTGCATTCACTTTAAATAGGGCACCTTCAAAATCCGTTGAGACGACGCCTTATGAATTGTGGTTTGGCATGAAAACAAAGTTGTTGTTTCTTAAAGTTTGGGGTTGCGATGCTTATGTGAAAAAGCTTCATCCTGATAAGCTCGAACCCAAATCGTAGAAGTGCGTCTTCATAGGATACCCAAAGGAAACTGTTGGGTACACCTTCTATCATAGATCCGAAGGCAAGATATTTGTTGCTAAAAATGGATCCTTTCTAGAGAAGGAATTTCTCTCGAAAGAAGTGAGTGGGAGGAAAGTAGAACTTGATGAGGTAACTGTACCTTCTCCCTTATTGGAAAGTAGTTCGTCACAAAAGCAGTTCCCGTGATTCCTACACCAATTAGTGAGGAAGTTAATGATGATGATCATGAAACTTCAGATCAAGTTACTACCGAACCTCCTAGGTCTTCCAGAGTAAGATCCGCACCAGAGTGGTACGGTAATCCAGTTCTGGAAGTCATGTTACTAGACCATAGTGAACCTACGAACTATGAGGAAGCGATGATGAGCCCAGATTCCACGAAATGGCTTGAGGCCATGAAATCTGAGATGAGATCATGTATGAGAACAAAGTGTGGACTTTGGTGGACTTGCCCGATGATTGGCAAGCCATAGAAAATAAATGGATCTTTAAGAAGAAGACCGTAATGTTACTGTTTACAAAGCTCGACTTGTTGCGAAAGGTTTTCGAAAAGTTCAAGGAGTTGACTGCGATGAGACTTTCTCACCTGTAGAGATTCTTAAGTCTATCTGAATCATGTTAGCAATTGCCGCATTTTATGATTATGAAATTTGGTAGATGGATGTCAAAACTGCATTCCTGAATGGATTTCTGGAAGAAGAGTTGTATATGATGCAACCAGAAGGTTTTGTCGATCCAATGGGTGCTAACAAAGTGTGCAAGCTCCAGCGTTCCATTTATGGACTGGTGAAGCCTCTCGGAGTTGGAATAAACGCTTTGATAGTGTGATCAAAGCATATGGTTTTATACAGACTTTTGGAGAAGCCTGCATTTACAAGAAAGTGAGTGGGAGCTCTGTAGCATTTCTGATATTATATGTGGATGACATATTGTTGATTGGAAATGATATAGAATTTCTGTATAGCATAAAGGGATATCTGAATAAGAGTTTTTTAATGAAAGACCTCAGGGAAGCTGCTTACATTTTAGGCATCAAGATCTATAGAGATAGATCAAGACACTTAATTGGACTTTCTTAAAGCACATACCTTGATAAAGTTTTGAAGAAGTTCAAAATGGATCAGTCAAAGAATGGGTTCTTGACTGTGTTACAAGGTGTGAAGTTGAGTCAGACTCAATGCCCGACAGCTGCAGAAGATAGAGAGAAAATGAAAGTCATTCCCTATGCTTTAGCCATAGGTTCTATCATGTGTGCAATGTTGTCTACCAGACCTGATGTATGCCTTGCTATAAGCATAGCAAGGAGGTACCAAAGTAATCCCGGAGTGGAGCACTAGATAGCGGTCAAGAACATCCTGAAATACCTGAAAAGGACTAAGGATATGTTTCTTGTTTATGGAGGTGAAAAAGAGCTCATTGTAAACGGCTACGTCAATGCAAGCTTTGACACTGATCCGGATGACTCTAAGTCGCAAACCGGATACGTATTTTTATTGAATGGAGGAGCTGTCAGTTGGTGCAGTTCCAAGCAGAATGTCGTGGCAGGATCTACGTGTGAAGCGGAGTACATTGCTGCTTCGGAAGCAGCAAATGCAGGAGTTTGGATGAAGGAGTTCATATCCGATCTAGGTGTCATACCTAGTGCATCGGGTCCAATGAAAATCTTTTGTGACAATACTGGTGCAATTACCTTGGCAAAGGAATCCAGATTTCACAAGAGAACCAAGAACATCAAGAGACGCTTCAATTCCATCCGTCATCAAGTGTCGGAAGGGGACATAGAGGTTTGCAAGATACACACAGATCTGAATGTTGCAGACCCGTTGACTAAGCCTCTTCCACGAGCAAAACATGATCAGCACCAAAGCTCCATGGGTGTTAGAATCATTACAATGTAATCTAGATTGTTGACTCTAGTGCAAGTGGGAGACTGAAGGAAGTATGCCCTAGAGGCAATAATAAAGTTATTATTTATTTCCTTAATTCATGATAAATGTTTATTATTCATGCTAGAATTGTATTAACTTGAAACTTAGTAAATGTGTGAATACATAGACAAAACATATAGTCCCTAGTATGCCTCTACTTGAATAGCTCGTTAATCAAAGATGGTTATGTTTCCTAACCATAGACATGTCATTTGATGAACGGGATCACATCATTAGTAGAATGATGTGATGGACATGACCCATCCGTTAGCTTAGCATTATGATCGTGTCAGTTTCATTGCTACTGCTTTCTTCATGACTTATACAAGTTCCTCAGACTATGAGATTATGCAACTCCCGAATACCAGAGGAACAGTTTGTGTGCTACAAAACGTCACAACGTAAATGGGTGATTATAAAGGTGCTCTACAAGTGTCTCTGAAGGTGTTTGTTGGGTTGGCATAAATTGAGATTAGGATTTGTCACTCCGTATTTCGGAGAGGTATCTCTGGGCCCTGTCGGTAATACTCATCACTATAAGACTTGCAAGCATTGTGACTAATGAGTTAGTTGCGGGATGGAGTATTACAGAACGAGTAAAGAGACTTTCCGGTAACGAGATTGAACTAGGTATGATGATACCGACGATCGAATCTCGGGCAAGTAACATACCGATGACAAACGGAACAATGTATGTTGTTATGCGGTTTGACCGATAAAGATCTCACTACTAGAAAAAGGGCTATAGATGGGATTGACACTAATGGCGCACCAGACAAGGGGTGCGCCATTAGTATATACTAATGGCGCACCACCTTCAGATATGCCATTAGAGTTGAAACTACTAATGGCGCACTTGGCCCATGGTGCGCCATTAGTATCAATTTTTTTTGAACTAGTGCGCCTGTCCAAACATACTAATGGCGCATCCAGACACAGTGCGCCATTACTAGTTGTAACTAATAATGGCGCACCCGTCGGAAAGTGCGCCACTAAAGTTGTTTTTTTATTATATTTTTTATTCCTTTTTTGCAATACTACTAATGGCGCACTGTACAACCGTGCACCATTACTAGTTTAAACTAGTAATGGCGCACTGTAGAAAAGTGCGCCACTAGTTAACCTAAGTGTTTCGCGTGTGTAAATCTGGCTTACACCCGTTGTATGTGAACGTAAGAATTTATCACACCCGATCATCACGTGGTGCTTCGGAACGACGAACTTTTGCAACGGTGCACAGTTAGGGGGAACACTTTCTTGAAATTTTAATGAGGGATCATCTTATTTACTATCGTCGTTCTAAGCAAATAAGATGTATACACATGATAAACATCACATGCAATCAAATAGTGACATGATATGGCCAATATCATATTGCTCCTTTTGATCTCCATCTTCGGGGCTCCATGATCATCATCGTCACCGGCATGACACCATGATCTCCATCATCATGATCTCCATCATAGTGTCTCCAGGAAGTTGTCTCGCCAACTTATTACTTCTACTATTATGGCTACCGGTTAGCAATAAAGTAAAGTAATTACATGGCGTTGTTCAATGACACGTAGGTCATACAATAAAAAAGACAACTCCTATGGCTCCTGCCGGTTGTCATACTCATCGACATGCAAGTCGTGATTCCTATTACAAGAACATGATCAATCTCATACATCACATATCATTCATCATATTCTTCTTGGCCATACATCACATAGCATACCCTACAAAAACAAGTTAGACATCCTCTAATTGTTGTTTGCATGTTTTACGCGGGTGCTATGGGTTTCTAGCAAGAACGTTTCTTACCTACGCAAAAACCACAACGCGATATGTCAATTGCTATTTACCCTTCATAAGGACCCTTTTCATCGAATCCGATCCGACTAAAGTGGGAGAGACTGGCACCCGCTAGCCACCTTATGCAACAAGTGCATGTCAGTCGGTGGAACCTGTCTCACGTAAGTGTACGTGTAAGGTCGGTCCGGGCCGCTTCATCCCACAATGCCACCGAATCAAGATTGGACTAGTAACGGTAAGCATATTGAACAAGATCAATGCCCACAACTACTTTGTGTTCTACTCGTGCAAAGAATCTACGCAATAGACCTAGCTCATGATGCCACTATTGGTGAACGTAGTAGAAATTCAAAATTTTCCTACGTGTCACCAAGATCTATCTATGGAGAAACCAGCAACGAGGGGAAGGAGAGTGCATCTACATACCCTTGTAGATCGCTAAGCGGAAGCGTTCAAGAGAACGGGGTTGAAGGAGTCGTACTCGTCATGATCCAAATCACCGGAGATCCTAGTGCCGAACGGACGGGACCTCCGCGTTCAACACACGTACAGCCCGGTGACGTCTCCCACGCCTTGATCTAGCAAGGAGAGAGGGAGAGGTTGAGGAAGACTCCATCCAGCAGCAGCACAACGGCATGGTGGTGGTGGAGGAGCGTGGCAATCCTGCAGGGCTTCGCCAAGCACCGCGGGAGAGGAGAAGGGAGAGAGGTAGGGCTGCGCCTAGGAGAGGTCAAACTCATGTCTTGGCAGCCCTCAAGATCTCAACTATATATAGGGGAGAGGGAGGGGGGTGCGCCCCCTCTAGGGTTTCCACCCAAAGGGGTGCGGCAGCCCCAATCCCATCTAAGGGTGGCGGCCAAGGGGGGGGAGAGGGGAAACTTGCCCCCCAAGTTAGGTGGAAGCACCCCCTCCCCAAACCCTAGGCGCCTTGGGCCCTTGTGGGGGGGGGCGCACCAGCCCACCTGGGGCTGGTCCCCTCCCACACTTGGCCCATGCAGTCCTCCGGGGCCGGTGACCCTCCCTGTGGTCCCGGTACATTACCGATAAAACCCGAAACTTTTCCGGTGACCAAAACAGGACTTCCCATATATAAATCTTTACCTCCGGACCATTCCGGAACTCCTCGTGACGTCCAGAATCTCATCCGGGACTCCGAACAACATTCGGTAACCACATAAAAACTTCCTTTATAACCCTAGCGTCATCGAACCTTAAGTGTGTAGACCCTACGGGTTCGGGAATCATGCAGACATGACCGAGACGTTCTCCGGTCAATAACCGACAGCGGGATCTGGATACCCATGTTGGCTCCCACATGTTCCATGATGATCTCATCGGATGAACCACGATGTCAAGGACTCAATCGATCCCATATACAATTCCCTTTGTCTAGCGGTATTGTACTTGCCCGAGATTCGATCGTCGGTATACCGATACCTTGTTCAATCTCGTTACCGGCAAGTCTCTTTACTCGTTCCATAACACATCATCCCGTGATCAACCCCTTGGTCACATTGTGCACATTATGATGATGTCCTACCGAGTGGGCCCAGAGATACCTCTCCGTTTACACGGAGTGACAAATCCCAGTCTCGATTCATGCCAACCCAACAGACACTTTTGGAGATACCTGTAGTGCACCTTTATAGCCACCCAGTTACATTGTGACGTTTGGTACACCCAAAGCATTCCTACGGTATCCGGGAGTTGCACAATCTCATGGTCTAAGGAAATGATACTTGACATTAGAAAAGCTTTAGCATACGAACTACGATCTTTGTGCTAGGCTTAGGATTGGGTCTTGTCCATCACATCATTCTCCTAATGATGTGATCCCTTTATCAACGACATCCAATGTCCATGCTCAGGAAACCGTAACCATCTATTGATCAACGAGCTAGTCAACTAGAAGCTTACTAGGGACATGGTGTTGTCTATGTATCCACACATGTATCTGAGTTTCCTTTCAATACAATTATAGCATGGACAATAAACGATTATCATGAACAAGGAAATATAATAATAGACCCCATGGTGTGGAGGGCTGGATGAACAGTAGACGTGGATGGATGGATGAATAGTAGACGGTGGAGGGATGCATGAACAGTAGACGGTGGAGGGGTGCTTGAACAGTAGCCGGTGGAGTAGCGCATGGTGGAGGCTGGATGAATAGGAGCACGTGGAGGCTGGAGGAGGTCGACGGTAGCCCGTGGAGGCTGGAGGAGGTCGACGGTGGAGATGAACAGTATCCCGTGGAGTCTCGTTTTGCGGTACGCCACTCCCCTCCCGATGAACAGGACCCCCGTTTCGACCGTAGCGCTCCAACACAAGTCCGTTTTGTCCGTTTTGCGGTACACCACACCCCTCCCGATCAACAGGACCCCTGTTTCGACCGTAGCGCTCCAACACAAGTCCGTTTCGTCCGTTTTGCAGTACGCCACACCCCTCCCGATCAACAGGACCCCTGTTTCGACCATAGGAGGTCTGTTTCCTCCGTTTTGTGGTACGCCACACCCCTCCTGATCAACAGGACCCCGTTCCGAACATAGGAGGTCCGTTTCCTCCGTTGTGCGGTACACCAGGCCTCGTTTCCATCGCATGTTCCGTCCAAGCCCTCTCGATCAACACGACCACGCATTCCGTTCCGACCCAGCCGGTTGGCTCCCCATGAACACGACGACGACGCTGTTTCTCCGTTCCAACCCAGCCATGTACGTATGCACGAGTAGGCGTTCAAGACCCTGCCCGTATTACGTACGTGGCCGTATTTTCTTTCTTGCACCCTCGCCGCTGTACGTACGTGTACATGCTATGTGCGCGCCTCTACTACGACACGTGCGCGCCTCTACTACGACACGTGCGCGCCTCTACATCAACCAGTATGTACGTACACTTTTGCGACCAGAATGACAACGCTACATATGCTTCGACCAGGTGGGTCCCGACTGTCAGGCACTTCCTTGCCTGCGAAGATATAGCTGGTGGGTCCCAGCAGTCAGGGGGGCGAATCGTTTTGTTTTTTGTTGTTTTGCCCAGACGCACTTCCTTGCGTGTGAAGATTTAGCTGGTTGGTCCCAGCAGTCAGGGGGAGAATCATTTTTTTTGCCCGGACGCACTTCCTTGCGTGCGAAGATGTAGCTAGTGGGTCCCAACAGTTAGGGGGGCGAATCAATTTTTTTCGGACGCACTTCCTTGCGTGCGAAGATGTAGCTGGTGGGTCCCTGCAGACAGGAGGAACATTTTTTTTCGCGAAATACGGTGGCCCGTCCGGTGGGTCCCTGCTGTCAGGTGGAGGAATAATTATTTTGCGCGTAATAAGGAGGCACTTCCTTGCTGCGGCTGTGGACCCAACTGTCAACCTATCCACGTACAGTCCATGTCTGATGGAAGCCATTCCTTGACCACGTTGACCACGCCGCGCCGAGAGCACCAGGGCGGTGGACGACGGCGAGGCCTTGGATGGGGACGACGCGGAGCCGGGGAAGACGCGGCAGTGGATGCCCACGCGTAGAGGAGTATGAGGGTTCACTTGTTTGGCTGCGATGTGAGGCTGCCGTCACCACAGAATAACAGGGGGTGCGGGTGCGTAGAGGGATGGCCTGGCCAGCGGTGGGAGTAGTAGGGGGCGGTGAGGCCTCCGCGGCATCACAGCCGGCCACGGGCGACAGGAGCAGGCGGCATGACCGGCGCTGCTTTGGGCGGCTGGAGCAAGAAGACCAGAGGTTGAAGAAGCACTACGACCGTTGGATGGACATCGTACGGTCACTGGAGCTAGAATCGTTCATATATTGACTAAAGTTGACAAAGGTCTCCGTCCCAGTCAACTTAGTAGGCCCACAAGTCAGCCTCCCACCAAGGTTGGTCCCAGCTAGCAGGGGGGTATTCATTTTTTTGTGCGTAATAAGGAGGCACTTCTGGTGGGTCCGAGCTGACAACGGGGGGAACGTTTTTTTTGCAAAATACGGTGGCCCATCCTGTGGGTCCCAGCAGTTAGGGGGAAACGGTTTTTTCATGAAATACTGGTGGCCCGTCCGGTGGGTCCCTGCTGTCAGGTGGAGGAATAATTATTTTCCGCGTAATAAGGAGGCACTTCCTCGCGGCTGCCGTGGACCCAGCTGTCAGCCTCTCCACGTACAGTACTCTTCCGATGGAAGTTGGTCGTTGACCACATTGACCACGTCGCGCCAAGAGCACCATGGCGGTGGAAGACGGCGAGGCCTAGGAAGGGGGCAAAATGGAGCCGGGGAAGACACAGCAGTGGAAGCCCATGCGGAGAGGAGTACGAGGGTTCACCGGTTCGGCTGCGGTGTGAGGCTGCCGTCGCCGCAGAATAACACGGGGTGTGGGTGAGTAGAGGGATGCCCTGTCCAGCGGTGGGAGTAGTAGGGGGCGCTGAGGCCTGCGCAGGAGCACAGCCGGCCATAGGAGGCGGTCCCGTTGGCGCTGCTTTGGCGGCTGGAGAAAGAAGATCAGAGATTGAAAAAACACGACGACCGTTGGATTGACATCCAACGGTTACGTCTGCTAGAATCATTTGTTGAGGTAGTATATAATAACTAAAAAAATCTTGCATACGCGTCAACTAAACATGCCCACAAGTCAGATCACTCCCTCTTTTTTAATAATTTATATATAGCTCATGACAACTTCTTATGCAATTTATTGCAGTCGTTTTTTTGGTTGGCCAGGGCCAATTTCGCATATTCCTGTGGGTTCCAAACTATTTTTAATACCGAAATGTCGAGCCAGATTTAAAGTACTTTGAAGATATATTTAAATTAGGTTAATGCCCAGTGAAATAGGAATCTGAAAATGTGAAAAAAATCAGAAATTATAAAGTAATTGCCAATTTGTCATCTGTTTTTATATTTACAACCCATTTCATATTACTTTCAAGTTTTGCAGGCGTCTTGAAAGAGTTGCAGCCCATAAGGCGTAGAAAAATAAGTAGGCCTGGATTGGGTATTCTTCAGAAAAAATAAACTGGGCTCATTTTCACAGAGAAAAAATAGCTGGGCTGGTCACATGGTGAACATAAAATATAAGCCTGGGCTAGACGGGCCACAGCCCAGTTTAAACCCTGCTCCGTCTCAACAATACCAAACAAAAAAATACTGCTCGAGTAGCTACGTCCTAGGTGTGAGCCGATCTTGTGCTGTTCTCTTGTCTATTGACTATATACGCTCACAATGTCGTGGGTCCCAGATGTTAGGAAAACACTAGGAGGAAGCATTTTATTTTTCCATACGCTGACGTGGTGGGCCCCTACTGTCATCCTCTCTACGTACTTCTGCCGATTCCTGTTGTTTGTTGACCATGTTGACAACGCAAGAGGGCGGCGCCATGGCGAGTCACCAAAGCGCGCGGAGGAGGTCGGCGTTAACGATATAGGAGACGGTGAGGCGGCGATGCGTGCGCTGAGGCGTAGCCAGCCGTGGGAGGCGGAAGCAGGCGGCCCCGTCGGCGCTGGTTTGGTTTTGGCGGCTGGAGGAAGACAGGACTGAAGAAACGCGACAGACTGTAAAAGCGGCAGGAGTACTTAACAACCTTAACTGAAACCAGCAGGGGCACTTAACAACCAAAGCTGAAAGCAGTATGAGTACTTATACAGGTTCAACCGTACAAAGCACGCCTCGAACAGTGCTACTTTGCCTACAGTTAACCTAGGGTGAGGCCGCCAAGCCCCAGGACAAGGCCCAGGCGCCACCCTGCGCATCCACAACCTTCTGAAAGCGGCTTCATCTCGCAACGTGGTCAATAAACAGGATATTCGCTTTAGAGCCATGGAAAAGCATGAACATAATCTTCTGTCCTATTCTCCATGATGGAAGGGCCTTCATTATTTGAGACCACCCAGGAATAAGTATCTTTTCACCTCCAAGGGGAATTGAGTTGGTCGACATAAACATCATGTTGTGACCAAGCGCAAGTCTGACCCGACCATGGTCAGGCATCTGTATAGGAACAATAGAACTCGGCAGTTCCTGTTTCAAGAAGATCACAACTGTAAAACTGTGTATAAGCAATAGTTTATGAACAACATATATAACAGAAAACAGCTCGCACCATAAGTTTCTCGACACAGTTGGACTTGTTCAACGAGTGCAGCAGTGGCACACATATCCCACCTGGCCTTCCACCATTGAAACGCCCCACAAGGACCTCAAGACGATCAATAAAGTGTAGGAACATGTGGATGTCATCCCAATCAACTTCAGTGCCATCAGTAACAGCCGAGTTACTACATAACAAACGAGCAGCCTGCTTAACTCTGAAAAAACCTACACGTGCCACCAATTATAAGAAAATATTAGTTAGAAGTAGCATCTTCGTGAGAGATTCGTTGCTACTTCTAAAGTTAAATTGTGATTAGTTAGATAGAATAGGTGGATTAAGAAGTAATCGAGGCAACAAGCAAGAACCAGATACAAAACTAACATGGATGAACAATTGGAACGACGTCGGGGTGGACGATCGCAGTGAAGATGAGACCAGGTTCTGCTATTTCCATCAACATTCGTGCGCCAACTTTCAGTCCGTAACACTTGAGAAAGTTTATCGAAGTTCGACCATAAAAAAAGCAGCGATCTTCTTGGTTCATGAACCCAACTCGGAAGTAATATCCATGGATTGTCTTCACTGTGACCATTAAACTAGTGTATTCAGTTATGGCAAGCCGAGCATGTTGAGTACTTGTGTTCTGGCAGAGCAAATAATACACTGCAGGAAAAATAATATGAGAACACAGCATGTTCAAAAAAACCCCACCCTCCCGGATAGAGAAGAGGATTCTAGGAACATACTGTGCACGTTTCAAAATGCTGTGGTAGGATGAGAAGGAACACGTGTGGCGTCTCGCTGAAGGCGCAGAAATCTGTAGGGTACTCGCACTTTGGGGACTGCAACTGAAACACATTAGATTCAGTACAAAGAAAAATGCATCAACGACGGCGGCTGCCATCCTAGGATTACCTGCGACCAAGGAACTTGGATTTATCAGGGATGGATGAAGAATTCGTACCTGGTTCTCCATGAGAAAACCCTATGCAATCGCCGAGCGGGGGTTTTCTCTGAACAAGCAGACGAGGGAGAAGGGGATTCAGGCCTAGTGAAATATTGCCGCTTCGTCCGTCCAGCTTACTGCTAAAGCAGTAAAGGGGGGGGTGTGATTTGATAGCTCATTGGGCATTACTACGGCGCTACGACCGGGGTGTGTCTACCATGAAGTTGTGCACTCTAGTTTGTGCATATGGCACGTGGACCCCGTTGCCGGTTGCCCCACATATCAGCGAAAGGAAGTAGAAAGTCAGGAGTAACTAGTTACACATAAATATATTTTTTGACAGAGAGATACTCCCTCTGTAAAGAAATATACAAATCTTTTATATCACAGGCTCACCTTGCCGAGAAATATACTCCCTCTGCAACGCACGGGCATTATGGGGGTTCAGCTCTTTTTTATGGGGGTTCAGCTGAGAATATAATACTAAGATAGGATCACGGTTCTGGACTTTGGGCCGCAGGCCAACCCTGCATGTTTGGGGGCCCATGTGTTCTACCTCAGCGCTTTTCATATTGCAAGCGATCGGTACTGCGCTGGTTTTAGATGCTGTCGCAAGGCGAATACACAAAATTTAATAAAGCACGACAGCTGTTGGAATGAAATCGAACTACAGTTCCTAACCAGCAATCAGAGTTGCAATTCTATCAATGATATACCATGTGATAAATAATACTATCATACTACTTATACACACATGACACTTGTTTCACCATGCCAGATTATTACATCAAAAATCTCTCGGAGGATAGATCAGTTCGACAGTTGCGTGCTGCTACTGAAGAAATTCAAAGTTGACTTGGACCAGCTCTCCTTGCCGAGAAAGTTCGATTTTGACATCATCCCCTACCGCAAGATATGATTTAGATTTGAACCTTGACCATCCTTTAGCATCAATCATCATGCGACCATCCTTTGTACTTACGGTATATTGAGCAGGTTCATTCACACCAAGGCTGCGCATGGTAAGAGAAACTTGGCCGCGGTCGCCCGGATTGTTGAATGACTCCCTCGTTGCCCTAGGAATTCTCTGTTTGCAAACAAGAAGACATACCCAAGCAGTTAGATCAACACAGTGAATCATGTGAAACAACATGGAAAGAAAAAAGAACGAAGCACTTGGGCGGCCAATTCTTACCAAGAAGGTGGACATGTCGGTTTTTGTAAGGACTTTGGTATATGAAGTGCGAACTGCAGCCCAGTCTGTTGCCGGTGCAACTGCACGGGCCAGACCAAATGCAAGTGCAAGTGTTGGTGTAGGTGCCGAAGCCGCTGCTGCCGGAGATGGTGCTCCTTGTAGAGCTGGTGCCGGCGTCGATGCCCGATCCTCCGGTAGATCAGACTGACCCGCTGACGCGGTCGGTGCCCAATCCTCAGCTGGATCAGACTGAGCTGCTGCCGCTGTCAGTGCTAGAGCAACTGCCGGTGCTCGATTTGTGCGAGACAAGGGCGATCGTGTCTGGTCTACTATGATCAGCTTTCTAACTTGACTAGGATCCGTGACCGTGATCCAGTTTTTTTCTTCATTTCTTTTAAACGCGAGAAGGACTAATTGTGGCGTTTTTGTTGAACCAAACTGCAGTTCATCATGGGGATTCAGCTTGTACTCAGACAACAGACTGATCCAATTTTTTCCAGTAATATAAGTGATGGACAGTGCCTTTGTTACTGACACGACATAAGAAGTGAAACCTGCAAAAATAGCCATCATAGAGCAAACCAAACGGTTTATTCTGTGATGAATGTCACATGGCAAAACCTGCATCGTAAAATTGCAGGAAAAGAAAGAAAACATGACATTAAATCAATAAGATTTAGACAGTAAATCAATAAGATTTACTTGATGTGACATGAGTGAATCCTTACCAGGAAATCACTATGTTGAAGTACTAAACAGAAGATTGATCGTCCAACTACGCGTGGCATGCAGGGGCCCTGCCTACTCCCACAAGCAGGAGAGTCCAAAGGTCATGACAAATCGAATGGACCGAACATCCATGGGGCTGGAAATCCTGGTGGGTGCGATAAACCCTGCAATGCATACAAATATTGGAGTGTAACCATAATTGATAAACTGTCCTCACAAAAAATATGATCTGGATACTTCAAAATGTACAGACTGAATTGAGTGGACATACATTAACATAGACCGTTCTCAGGACTAACCACACACCAAAAGCGGCAGTACTAATAAACAATACAGGGTTCACAAACACAAATCAAGTACTGAACAATAGTACTTACTACAAACAAGCAAAGTGGCACTTACTAAACTCTGCAGACTATTTTTTGCCACCGACCTACGGGATGAACCCCGGATAACTGACTAGGCCATGGACTTCGTGTGAGATGTCTACATGCACCATCACCATCTTGTCAACCTCGGAGAACCTAACAGAGTGGTCTTTCCACTCATAAACATGATGATGAAGACAGGCCACATCAGATTCGTTGGGAAGCTTTACAAGAACCACACCCTTCGTAATCGAAGGCACAGGCAGGAAATTGTTGTGGTCAAGTACAACCTCAAGAACACGCCTGACAACAATGCTACAGGAAAACACTAGTTCAGGACACGTGGCGACAAGGACACAACAGCTGGATAGTTCAGCAGTAGAACTCATCATCAGGTCTTCCAGTTCACATGGCATGACTTTGAGAACTTCATCTCCACCGCGGACCTGGTTCTAATTCAAACATAAACCATATTTTATTACTATCTCCGTTTAGAAATATAAGATGATTTTTGATATTATACTCCATATATGACTACATATACGCACAGAAATGAGTGAACAAAGACACTAGAACATGTCTTCAAAGGCATGAGAGCAGAGGGATTACATGCAATATCCATAACACAAGTTACTGAGGCAAATATACCCTCTTAAAAGGTAGCATTGATGTTCATAAATTACTCCCTCCGTCCCAAAATTCTTGTCTTAGATTTGTCTAGATACAAATGTATCAAGTCACATTTTAGTATTAGATACATCCGAATCTAGACAAATCTAAGACAAGAAATTTGGGACAGAGGGAGTAGTTGAAAGTAATCTATAAGAAATCAGTGTCAACCTCTCGCATGTTTTGGTCAAAAGAGGAATTTAGAACCGTCATTTGGCACACTAAAATCACATGCAAGATCACCCATAAAGTTGTACAGTACTACCAGTACTAGTACTGCGTGTTAGATGAAAAAACACGATCAAGATCGAGAAAAAGATCGTCAACAAGAAACATTACCTGGACTTGCTTAATGAGGTATCCCGGAGAGGGGGGCTTGGACAGGACGATGTCTTTGAGCTTGTCTGCGGTAGTCTCGGCAGGGTGCTTGCGCTTCTTCGTACCATGAGCCTCGACGGTTTTGGCCAGAGCCATAGACATCACGTCGGCCGGTGCTCCGGCGTCCATCTGAGAGAGGAAGCTGAGAGAGAAGAGTGAAAGGAGGAACAAGATGAGGGAGAAGCGAAGCTAGTGGGGGTTTTCTTCAAGAGAGGAAGCTGAGAGAGAAGAGTGAAATGATGGTTGCTTCATCCGTCCAATGTACTGCTGGAAAGGAGGGGGTTTTGTGATTTGACGGCTTATTGGGCATTACTGCGGCGGTTCGATCGGGGTAGTCTACCGTCACTCTACCACGGAGTAATTTAGTGCATGGCTGGTGGACCCAGGTGCTGGCTGTCCCACACGTCGGCGAAAGTGAGTAATTTAGTGCATGGCTGGAGGACGATCCGCATGGTAGAGCGTGTCCACTGATTTTCATTCTGAAGAAAAAAAATGATTACAACAAGCATTTCCACTCTTACGACGGAGGAGTGCGAAACACGGCAGCCACTTGAACATACACAGTGCTCCTACTACTAGGCATGGCAGTGGTTCATACATCAGTACTACACAATCTTGTTGCTAGTTTAGTAAGATATGACGATAACAAATGATGTTGTGCGCATGTCAACTACTCCTACATGTAACATAGTACCGCTTTTTCGACTGTCCGGTCGAGAATGAACCGTGGGATCAGTGTTAACAGAACTAGGTCCACAACACACGAAGAGTACGGTGCTACAATACTCCATGAAACATGAACCATATGAAGCACATCCTATAGTGTTAGACAGGGTGTATGAAGGGTGCATGGGATGGGAGCAAAAGTTCCCTTCTCGACCCACTTTTGGGTGTTTGGCAGAGTGCATGAACCATGAAGGGTGCAGGAGTCCACACTAGTAGGTTGACAAAAATACATGAAGAGGAAACAACTATATTGAGATGAGAATGCAACCAAACACACCCACACGCTTTGTGCTACAGTGACTGATCTGCACTGTCTGAGTTTGATCCAACGGTCATGTTGCACCGAGACATGGACATGCCCATGCAAAGGGCGCCTAAACACCACCTAAGCCCCTCTGCTTCTCGAGGCGCACGACGTTGGTGATACAGGGTGCAAACGCCCACAGAGCCCGCTCCCGGTCGACGGGAGCAAGCTCGTCAAAGACGATGTCCAATGGCACGAATGGATTCCGGTGACGAAGCCCTGAAAGGATTCGCCCGGCAACAGCGACGGCAGCCCGCAACCCCTCCTTGTCCAGCCCAGCCCCCACCAACGTGCGGAGACGGCTCAGCTCCTCGGAGATATAGGTGAAGAAGGAGACCAGGTCAGGAAGCCGCAGCTCATTGAAGTCGACCGGGTGGTCGAACGGGTTTAGCCCGACGGCCGGCATCGTCGCGCTGGCACGACGGTAGGCATCGCGCAGCCGCAACACGTGCGTGGCAACTTGGTTCACCAAGTGGCTGAGGCGATCCTGGACCTCGTCACGATCGGCCCGCTCGCGCTCCAGCCGGCTCCCCTGACGGCCTATCGTATCTCCCACTTTCTGCAGCAACGCCGCCGACGCCTCGAGCATCTTTGTGGTGGAAGCCTGCCGCTTTTGAAGCTCCATGAAGTCCCGCACATAATGGAGGAGCATGGCACTCCTCTCCTCCTTGAGCTCATGGAGCTCCACGTCCTTGGCCCTGAGCTTCGCATCCTTGGCATGGAGCTCCTGTGTCAGGCGCCTCACCTCGGACTCCGTGATCTGCTGCGCCGCCATGGCACCAGGTAGAAGCAATGGGGAGAGGAAGCAAAGGGGGCGAAACGGCTGAAAGGCAATGCAATCTACGGGAAGGCTGAGAGAGCCAGCCGAGGAGTGGGGAATCTTTTGGTTTTCACCACGGTAAAACACCAGTCGACGACTTCTCACATCAGGGAGCAGTGGGTTTTTACAGGCGGAGTCATCGTGACTAATTGCTGCCGCGCTTGCTCCCGTCAATCAAAAAATTAAAAATCCTGCCGTGCCTGGTCCCGTAAATCAAAAAATTAAAAACTTGCCGCACCCAAACACCAGAGCAACGCCGTGGTGGATATTTAAATTTACCTGCCCGCAAGTAGATAAAAAAAGGGGTGAAAAAACAAATGTGGCGGCGACCTAGCTAATCGGTCGAACTAGCCCAACTAGCTAGCCACCGTGCTTCATTGATGTACTCGGCAGGAAAGGTGGTGTTTCGTGATTTGACGACTCATTTACTTGCTTCAGCGCTACAACCGAGGAGGACCCAGAAAACGCGCGGTACGGCGTCCCACGTCAGGAAGAATATATGCGTGCACCACCCGGGAGGACCCGGAAACCACGCGGTAGGGTGTGCCACGTCTTTGCACGGTGGAAAAATGTGCATGTAAAAATATACTGTATCAGACGTAGTACCTATGGTTCGACCTCGGGACCCAGCCAGTCGGTCGAAAACACCCACTAGCCACACAGCTTCATCATGCAAACGTGGCACGGTTAGCTCCGCCTCGACCAGCCACAACGTCTCTTGTTCTAGGCGATTCTTCTATTTTCCAAGCTTTTTTAGTTGTAATAACACCATGGCAAGCTACCGCCGCTCTTCGTGTGTGCCCGTGCAAAGGTTAGACGATGGAGAGAAGAGATATTGAGATCGCAGACCTGGGACCCACCAGTAAGTGAGACAACAGTCATGCACGTGTTGACAAGGCACTCCCTCTACTCTACTCAATGCAAGTACTGTATAAAATCAAGTTATGGGACAAAGCCAACAACCGTTCGTTTTTTCAGGCTATCGACTTACGCTTTGTAGTCCAGGTTGCCAGTTCGAATCTCGTCTTTCAGATTTGTTTGTTTTAGGTCCAAATTTGATTAATGACAAGTGGGACCCGCGTGTGTTGTTCTGATATTTCAGTGTAGGATCGTTTTTTGAACAAACACTTTGCACGGTTAGACAAGTAACAGCACGAGTTACATCTATTTTGCAAGTTTACGAACAAGAATTATAGCGGCATAGAATATCACATCCACCCCGCAGCTTAGATACTATCGTGATACAAGTTTTTACACCATTGGAAGTGAGATCCAATGGCTTGGGAGTAGTCTTTGTGATTATGCGCAATTTCCAAACTCTCCAAAGGTTTTTTTGCAGATAAAACATTCAGGCCTCATGTGTGCCGCTCCATCTTCGATCCAATGGCTCCCCGGTGCTCATATTAGGTGCTCCCCGTAGCTTAACTACCCGCTACGGTGATATGAGCATCTAGGTCGTATGTCAGTGATCAGATGGCACATGCATAGTACTTGTACTTTCTGTGCATTTCCCAAACTCTATCAGCCGTATATGGCAAAAACATTCAAACCTCCTACCGTGGGCCGTTAGATCTCAGTGAACTCGTATCACCATAGAATCTACGGCGCGGGAGCACCTCATACTCTCCCGTGCGAGAAAACATAAGGTGCTATTGCGGCTTGGATGCTACGGTGATACGAGCTTGGAGGTCGTTTGATCTGAGATCCAATGGCATCTGAGAAGTCTTTGTGCTTGTAAGCAGTGGCCAAACTCTTTTGGGGCTTATCTGCAAAAAAACATTCAAACCACCGAGGAGGTGTTGGGTCACAAATCCAACGCCTCCGAGGAGCTTGTATCACCAAAGCATCTAAGGTGTGGTAGCACATGATATTCTTACATACAGGAGAATATGATGTCCTCCTTCATCTTAGATGCTACGGTGATACGAGCTTCGAGGTCATTGGATATGGGATCAAAGGGCATCTAAGTAGTTTTTGTACAAATTGTGTGCAATTCTCAAACTCATCAAGGTTTCCTGCAAAAAAAATTAAGACACATCATGTGAGCTGCCATATCTCATATCTACAAGCTCCAAGCAACTCGTATCGGCATATAGCATCTAAGGTATGGGGGCACATGATATTCTCCTGGGGAGGAGGGGTGGGGCGTGCACAACCAATAGGTGGTTGGGAGGGTGGGGACAAATATAATCTAAACAACCCTAAACAAAGCTCCACAATTTTATCTAAGGTCGAGGGGTTGACCCCCGACAATCATAGCTCTGCCTAAACACAACATTTGCATGTACTGTAGTACTAGACTTAATATTCATGTTTTAGTTTCATCTTCATTTTAAATATTGAACTGAGGACCATGGATGTCTTACATTTTACTCCCTTCGTTCCTAAATATTAGTCTTTTTAGAGGCTTCAAATGGACTGGCACATGCGGATCTATATAGACATATTTTAGAGTCTAGATTCACTCATTTTGCTCCGTATGTAGTCACTTGTTGAACTCTATAAAAGACTAATATTTAGGAATAGAAGGAGTATTTTTGAATTCGTTTCATACATGCATGGGTTGGAAAAATAGATGCACTATACTTATTGGATTGTTGTTGTGTTCGTGCGTGTGTGTCTCTCTGTGTGTGTGTGTGTGTGTGTGGTCATATGCTTGATACATACAAAGTTTTCTCACCTCCATATTGTTCATCTTTTAAATTTGAATTTGCATTGGAAAACTTACTAGGGATACCATGAAATGTGAAATCCACGTTGAGATCACTATATCACAAACTCACTCTAATTCAACAACTCGTCATAAATCAATTACCACGTTGAGATTAGTATTTGCAAGGAAAATACGAGTATTGTAATACACATAGATTCATTCGGCAATTTAAAAGGTTCCTTTCGTATTCTCGAATGGTAGGACCCAACGGCGTACCAGCCAGACCTTGGCTCATGTTGATCCTAAAAAACGGGCTCGTGTCCTTCGGTGGCGTGCATGGTACGCACATTAGGCAACCCCAACCAGTCAAGCCTCAGAGTTTCAAGTCAAAATATCTGGCGGCCAGAATTCCAGCCCTAGGAAATTCCCCTCATGTCCCCGGTCCATAACGACTACCGATTAACAACGGAGGGATGCTTTAGTAACTAAACAATGTTACCTACCGTGCCGAGCATGGTTCAATTCCCTCGGTCACCGCTCATCAAGGTCACCCGTCAACTGCATTGCCTAGTACTACTACTACTACTACACCAGGATGAGCACAGAATTGAGCCCGTTTGTTCGTGCCTAGTACTTGAGTTAATATATCAGGCAATGCACTGGTACGCAGGGATTATCCTTTTACGGTTTATAGGGCTTATCTCAAAATTTTAGTTTTCCCATTTTATAAGTCTCAATTTGGTTGTTCCCCATCACATGTTCAGATTTCAAGGTGCAATAAATCATTACATGCAAGAATAAAGAGAAAATTGACCAATGCATTTACTTTATGCATGCATGCATTGCAATTAATGCATTCGTAAACACAATTTTTGAGGAAAACAAGCGCATTAATTGAGTGGTTTTGCAAACTACAATAATTGTTCCACCACTCACCATCTACCTTGGTTGGTGAGATTTTTGAATTGAGCCCTATAAACCGGAAAGGAGGTTTAACTAAGCAAAATGTTTGACCAAATCCATTCTTAAGAAATATAACAGGACAGACGTATGGCTTGAAAATTTATTGCATGATGCAGGTTATGATATTGTTTCAAATCCTAGATCTTAAATTTCAGAAAATCCAAAAGTGAGCATAAATTCTTGAAACTGAGCATGGTCACGTGATATGGTACAAATTTTACTTCTTAAGTTTTTTCTTCAATTCGAGACAAGCTGCTTATGACAAGTTGCACAAATGAAGAGCCAAAGTATTTTGGAATAAAGACCTGCCACATTAAGGCGAACGCTTTCACTATTGAAACCATGGGCGTTTACGCGCCGGCACGAGTCCCTGCTTCTCATCGGCAGGTGCCGTCCCAGCAAGCATGTGAGTCGATGGGAGGCGTGCGAGTAGACCGCTACACCGGCTGTCAGGGAGGCGGGCGAGCAGACCGCTGTGCAGACTCACCGAGAGGCGAGCCCTTTGACCAGGCTACGCCGCCCACCGTCATCCCAACCGCTCCAACTTTTAATGTCGCCAGCGCCGTAGTTTAAAATCAACCCCGCACTACCCGATATCGCTACAATCCTCTCTCTTCCTCTCCGATCCTCCTGTCGTCTACCTCCAACTAGCCCACCTAAAGGTACGCCATGCCGCATCACGATGGTCTGCCCTTAGTGTTCCAGTTTCATGAGGAAGACATCGAGCCGGAGTCTCAAGAACATAAGGCGCTTTGGGAAGAGCTTGAACTACCCTTGCGGGAAGACGCCGCGCCTGTTCCCGCTCCCGTTCCGGCTCCCGTTCCGGCTCCCTTTGCCCCGACTGCGCCAGCGCCCATCCCCGTGGCATTGATGGGATGGGAGCTGCACATTGTCGCCGAGCTTGATGCCACGGGATTCCACGAGGTCCCCGCCGACTTTCACGCACCCGTGCACCTGCCAGCGCATGCGCCTGCGCGTGCACTAACGCGCACGCTCGTGCCAGTGCCCGTGCACCTGCCAGCGCATGCGCCTGCGCGTGCACTGACGCGCGCGCCCGTGCCGGTGCCCGTGCACACGAATGTCTCCGCCGCGCCGTTGACAGTGCCTGTCCCCGCGCGGGTGCCAGTGCCCACTCAGTGGCATGGATGGCCGCCGTCGACCGCTTCCTTGCACCAACGCCAGTCGCCTCCTCCCGCCAGTTGACTCGCTCCGAAGTCCAGAACATTTTGGCCTTCCTTGAAGCTAGGCCAATGTCCAGGAGTACGCCAATAACGGCGCAAGACGCTGCCTTCGCCGTCGGTTAGTGGCCCGATGACACACAGAGCACGACAGAGGAGCCGCTTCACACGGCGAGACGCCCCCGCTGCCGCCGCGTAATCTAAATTTGCCATGAAAAACGTTCGGATTGCCATGCTTAAAATCCGAACGTTTATCATTTCCGTTTATTTTTATATCGATCGTCGTATAATTTAAAGTCGAAGACAGACTGAACGAAATGTATGGTTTGATCAATTGAATGTTCTGCTAGAGCCGTATCAAATTAAATATAAAACGTCATCAAGCCACATGTATTCCTTGTCATCCAACGACCTAGACTGCTTCAATGTCGAGCGCTCAACACGTTTAGCGTGCAGTTAATTTCATGCCAAAAATAGTGCTAATCACATGACAACATGGAAATAATATCCTAGTAGTTAATATCCGCATGCACTTAATATACTTCCAAATTAACGTGCATTGCACGTACACACTGACTAGTGCTTCTAGTACGTGAAACTGGTGCCGTGACTTGTGAATACGTCCAGATATGGTCAACGGCAACATCGCCCGCGAGTTCTTCCTGGTTGCCCGTGCGTCTAAATGCAGAAGGGGAGGAGAGAGAGAGAGCACACATGGAACCCACTAGTAAGTGAAGGCGAATAGTACTAAAAATAATATTACATCTTATCCATTAATTAGGTTGTGGTAATATAAAAACATTATGTAAACAAAGGGGTACAACAAACATTGCTATTCTACGTATGTTGCCTATTGACGTGCGCCTTGAAGGCCCGGTCGCATGTTCGATCCTCGTCCTTTATTTTTTAATTTGTATATGGGTCCAAATTTGTTTCATGACATGTGGGCCCCTCGGTGTGTAGTTTGTAGCACTTTAATTTGTGGGTCGAAATTTGTTCCATTCCAAGTGGACTATCGGTGTGTAGTTTTGTAGCTTATTTATAATAATTAAAGAGAACAACATAGTTTTTTCAATAATACCATGGTGCGATGTTGAAGGCGAGAAAGGACGTGCGAGGGAGCGATGACCGAGCCAGAGGTTAATCAACTAGGAGAGTTGCGTGGGTTGCAACGGTGTTTGGAGTAGTAGTGTGCCGAATGCTACGAAAATATAATCTAAACCGACCGGAATAAATGCCTACACAAATTAATCCAAGGTTGGAGTGCCCCTCGCAATGTAAATAGCTCCGACTTTGCGAGGGATGGAGAGTTAGTAGCTTCAACGCGTGGAAGATACAGTGTGAGAAAGCGAGGTCAATCGAGAGACATATAGATAGAGAGACAAAGTGAGTGTGGTCCAACATTCATTGAACAAATATATATGCTCCGGAGAGATATTGTCCGATTGAGCTTTTTGTAAGGGTGAGGGCTGTAAGATAGAGCTTGAGAGATGATCGAGTCACAGACGTGTAGATATATTTTGTGCGTGGGAGGAAGCAAGGTCAACCGATCACATAGGGGCCATGCGATCGAAAGAGTGAGACGGGTTGGAGAGAGTGACCTAGATAGACGATGTGCGTGAGAGAGTATACAATGTGAATAGGTTGAATTGGGCTCAAACATGGTGATATATCGTTTTTGTCCGAGAAAGAGCGAGGTCAATCGAGACATACGGTCAGCGACAAGGTTAGCCCTCTCCTCTGTCCCCTTGTTCCACCTCACCTCCTCCTCCGACGCTGCCGCTGCCTTCCCCTCCTCTGTCCCAGAAGCACTGCCAACAGCGTCGGCCGGGCCCCGTACTTTAGCCTGCTGGACTACTCCACTGGAAGGATGCCGCAGTTTGCTAGCGCCGGGCCCGTGGTGCGGTTCCACGGGCGCTGAAGTGCTTGGCTCTTCCTGTGACGAGCTGTAGGGCATCTGCTCCCGACAGCGCGACCACCCTCTGCCCTAACCCCCTCTCTAGTTCTTCTCCTTCCCCGCAGTGCACGAGAAGAGCCCCCGACGGTCCCAGATGAGTCCCTCTCTCTATTTGACTTCATCCGCCATGGAGCAGTGCCCGCAATAGCTTGATTGCAGTTCATTTTGAATTTTTTTAAGCTCGCTAAGTTTAGTTTTGCAGGTCGCCGTGAGATCCATGGTGCTAGCCACGCTGCGCCTTCTCCCGCTGCTCCATCTAAGGCCAGGAAGGGCTCTACTGCCCTAGGAACTAGGGTGTGGCGTGACCTTGGTGATTATGCGTGTGGTGGTTCTCTAATTCCCCTACAGAAGAAACTGTGGTGCGAGTTCAGGCATAATCTTGTTCCTTTTTCAGATTTGGCTTGGTCCTAACAGTGCGGTACCCCTGGGTCTGCAGTCCACCGGCGAGACTTGTTGCTGTCGATGCCATCCCCACTTCAGTACAGTGTGCTCATGATGGTTTTGTGTGTATGTGTGTGTTTTGCGTGGTAGCCGGTCGGGGAGGGCTATGTTCCTGTACAATGCAAAATAGCATGAAAATGAAGTGCACTGCTGTTGTATCCAAGTTTCAATTCCCCCTCAAAATACATTGGACATGCAAAAAAAACTGTGTCGAGAGGTTCACTTTTGTCTAGAGAGAGGCTCGGTTTTATTGTGTGGAGAGGTTCGCTCCACTATACTATGCACTTTTTTAGAGGTTCGCTCCACTGGACTATGCATTTCTTTTGGTCTTAAACAATAACAAAAAGAATCGCGTGCAATCCTATGTGATGACATTGCAGTGCACCTTCCCGTATGATGCAGCACACTAACATTGCAGTGCACTTTCACTACCTACCGTTGTGAAGTGCAAAAAAATGACATGTAAACGACAAAAAAATAATGAGGTTCACTTCTCGATACTGTTGCGGTTCACTTATGTTCGACGTGAAGCGCAATTCACTTGCTCGTCTTAAAAAAATTCCAACAAGAGAAATCATGAAGTGCACTTACTTGTCAGATGAAGTGCGGTTTTTCGTCTGAAGCAGTACGGTCGGCCGTATGATGTTGTTTATCCCGTAAGTGCAAAATATTTGTTATGGAAGCGAAAAAAAGTAATGCGGTTCACTTTTTGATAGTGCTGTGGTTCATTTACACCCGATCTGAAGTGCACTCTACTTTCTCGTCCTTGAAAAAATTACATTTGAATAAAAGAAACCATGCAGTTCTCTTACCCGTCTGATGAAGTGCGTTTTTTGTCCGATGCAGTGCGCTTTTCAGTCGGATGAAGTAACCATGTCGATTTGGGTGTCGCGAAAAACAGAGTGTCCGCATTTCGGTAAATTCGAAATTCCTCTTAAACCGTAAAGAATTAGAGAGAGTGTTCTACATGAAAAGTTTGCACCTTGTCAATATCTTTCCAACGGCGTATCGTTTGAATCATTCCGACCAGCGGTTTGTGAAAATTTCACAAAAAACGGCCGCTGCATCCCGTCGTCAGCTGCACGATTTTAAAAATTAACTAAAAACCGTAACGAATCTCAAAAATATTCCAACATATGAAAGTTGCGCCTTGTCCGTAGCTTTCCAACGGCGTATCATACGCCTCGTTTTGACAAACAGTTCAAAAACTAGAGCAAAAACAGTACCGAAAATTTTAAAAAACTTGAAAAACAGAATTCCGCGATTTAGTAAATTTGAAACTGCTCTTAAACCGTAATGAATTAGAGAAAGATTTATATATGAAAAAGATGCACCTCAACGATATCTATCCAACGGCGTATCATTTGCTTCATTTCGACAAGCGGTTTAGAAAAAAACGCGAAAACACGCTCGCTACCACTCGTCATCCGCCGCACGATTTTCAAAAGTGCTCTTAAACCATGTAGAATCTCGAAAAGTGTTCAACATGTCGAAGTTGCGCCTAATCCATAGATTTTCAACGGTATATTACATGCCTCATTCCGATAAACAGTTAAAAAATTAGAGCGAAAACAGTACCGAAAAAATAACGCGTGCAGTTTTTTCCGACGAGAAGTTCACTCGTGTGAGTACTGCAACACACTTGGTTCAAAAAATGACGTGCACTTGCGTTCAGCGTGCAGTGCGGAAGTGGTGTGCAGAATAGTTACTCTGCTAATATTAGCAGAATAGACCATCTATATATATATACATATATATATATACAGAGAGAGAGAGAGAGAGAGATTGAGTGAGCGTGGCCCACCATGAGGTCGAAAGAGTGGCGGTGGCTTGGATGGATTGACCTAGATAGACAATCTGGGTGAGAGAGTATAGAGTGTGTCGATCGAGGCCCGAACAGGGAGATATATCATTTGTGTGTGAAAGAAAACGAGGTTAAACGAGACTCAGATTAAGAGAGCGAGGTTGAGCGAGTGTGGCCCGCATGCGAAAGAAAGAGTGAGACAGTCTCAAGGGAGTAACCTAGATATACAACGTGCGTGCGTGTGCACGAGAGGTTGGGGGGCTAGAT
>NC_041381.1:612912935-613028844 GCF_002162155.2 Triticum dicoccoides
GCTAAAAACAACATTTGAATGTACATAGTACAAGATTTAATATCGATGTTTCAATTCGGTGTACATTGTAAGATTTGAACCGAGGACCAGGCATACGGGTAATTATTTCGAATTCATGCCATACTAAGTTTCGAAAAGTTGACATTGACTCAATTTGTTGTGCTATTTTGTAGGTCATATGTTTGAATCCATCCAAAAGTTTTCTCACTACCATGGTGTTCATCATATACATATGAATTTGTATTAAAAAAGTAGCGTAGATACAGTGAAATGTGAATTCCACGTTAGAATTGGAGATCGCTACGTGACACACACTCTAATTCAAATAACTAACTACGTGACACACACTCTAATTCAAATAACTAATTATGGGACACACTCTAATCCACGTTAGCGTGGGTACCGTTTTGATTTTTTTTCAAATAACTCGTCATTAATTAATTTATAGTACTCCCTCTATTCACTTTTATAAGACCTTGAAGACATTTCAGACAATGTGCAAAACAATTCATTTTAAGTTGTCTGAAACGACTTACAAAAGTGAACGGATGGAGTATCTCGTTTATAATGACTAATTATTGCAAGGAAAACACGGGCATGGTAATACATATAGATTCGTTCGCAAATGAAAGAAGATTCATTTCGTTTGCATTCTCAAATGTAGGCGCACCAGGCAGACCAGGGTCGTGTCGGGGTGGACGCTGCTTCGGTGCCTTAAAGGCAACTGCCCTTTGGTGACTGACATGTGGGCCAGCCACCTGTTGGGCCCACATGTCATGGACACAAATGCACGTGCCTTAAGGCACCAAAGCATAGTCCCGTCGGGGTGGTCGCGTGTGCCGGACGGACGCGTAGCACCCACCCCCCCCCAAAAGGACGACGACAATATAAGTTCGCGCTTCCACGTTTCGGATTGAAATATCTGGCGGCCCTAATTCCAGCCCTGCAAAATCTCTCTTCTCCACCGTCCCCTTCCGCGCCCAGATTGCTCAAATCCCTAATTCGCCGCCATCCCTCGAATCGCCCCTCGTCTCGTCTCTTTCCCCACCGTTCCCCACCTCTGTGCCGGACGACGACGACGAAGACGACGGTCGCGCTTCACCACCGCACCGGAGCTACCTCATCTATGCCCTAGTCCACCGCACCGGGTGGTCCACCGACAACGTCGGCCGCTGCAACCGACGTGCCTTACAGACACTGAGTTCCACCGCATCAGGTGCGCTTCACCGACGCCATCTCCCAGCTCACCAGGGCTACTTCACCGAGCACATCGCCGCACCTCCGCCCCCCGAGGCCGTTGGGGCTTCACCAACGGTCTCGTCCACCGCATCGTAGCGCTCCGCTGCCACTCAAGATCTGCATCCATGCGCAACCAGCCAACACCAGCACATCACCCTCAACGGCTCTGAAGTGACCCGCACTCTAGCTAGGGGAGCATGCCCAAACGCCAGCTCGAACTAGGTATCCACACATCACTCCCTTGTGCAATGTTCCGACGATGTTCGGATATCCTTTCACTGATCTCTTAGCTTACACGCCTATGCAACTCTGACTTTAACTCTTATTTCATCTAGAGATATCATCTGAAACAAGCAAATCCATTTTTTTAGCGAAGCATGATGGTGCTACGGGATCTGGTACACATCCTGCACACCCGTATAACCTTGCAAGTATCTGTCCTCTGGTACAACATCAAGGTCGATTCCTCTTATTTGATCAACCATTCGCCGTGTCAAAAATGCAGAGGGGGATGCAAGGAGCACAAGGCCTGCACATCCAAGCAAGTGGTAACATGGACTTGTACATGGAACATCCCAAGCGCAAGCAGAGCTGCAGTGAGCCTGTACAACGAGCTAGTGTAAGTCCCTGCATTTAATTTAATTCGTACTGGCATTCGTGTATGATTTGTGTGCAGTGGCTGATCCACAAATTCAAGTTACCAGGGGTGAACATTTAACTTAAAAAATACGAAGGCACTTGCACTCTGGAAATCGACATAACTTGAGAAATGTGAAGCTACATGCACTTTGAAAACCATCTAATGATCCAGAGTAGTTCAGATTATAAACACTAAATGATGCAAGCACCAAAAAACGCAAAATGCAACATGGTGTACAAGGACTACAAACATGGTCTATACCTGCTTGAATTATTCGTTCTCAGGCTGAAAATATCAAAGTGTAATTGCACGTATAACCAGTGCGCAAACTGCATATCAATATATCTATCCTGCACAAGTATGCCAATAGTTTCAAACAACAGATTAGAAACGTATTTATGCTATGTTTTCATGATACGGGGACTTCCTGGTAGATGGCCTCGACATTTCCTCAAGCTATGAAAATGCACTATAATTTGCTTGTCATCAATGCCTGCAAATCTCTATCTCTCTCAACATAGTAGATCATCATTAGACACTAAATCCTTCAATGAGCTTGCAAAATGCTTGCATTAGATCCCTCATTAGACACTATATGTTCATCACCAGGAGCATGTAAAATGTTTGCATCAAATCTTTCATTAGCAGTCTGTTCATTAGACACTTCAGGCTCAAGAACAACATGCTCTTGTATGTTTGCACCGGAAACTTGATTAGATACATCAGATTCAGTCAGTTCAGTATTGATTGGGGGAGTTATAAAATAAGTAGAAATTGGTTTCATTTTCTCATAGATTCCCTACATACAAGCAGTTTTACAACACCGTCAGGTTTAACTATTGGCTAGAAATTGAAGAGTTAAATTAGATATAATCCGGGATGTGATGTACCTGCTCATTGCGCATGCTACTCGTGCAAGCTGCGACTGTCCGCTTGCGCAAGCTCGATGCAATGCCCGTGTTGCCGCCGCTGCCTCCCACGCAGGCTACACCCAGGGTTGGATCTTCATCTTCTTGTCCTTCCGTTCGCTTGAAGCCCGGCGACCGCCCTCCAACAAGGGAGCGAGGAAGTGCTGTGTCGGTCTGTCCAGCGGCGGCTAGGTTAGGAGCGAACTAGACTGGAGGCTGGAGCGAATGAATTGGGATTTTTCCTGCCGTCGATCGATATGGGAGGTGCTCGTATGGGCCGCGAGCCTGCTATAGGGCCTGCCTTGCACTTATCTTATTGGCCCATCCAAATTGAAACATTTTTATTCATTTTTTACATTGCCTACTCGTGCGTTGGGACAAACAAAACTAGTGTGGGCCAACCTAGACGACTCAAACTAGGTGCACACTTTCCAGCCACCTGAGGCGGCCGCCCATACCAGCCCCTATGGTGGCGTCGCCCCTTTTTGCGTGTATGATTGGATAGTGAAAAATATTCCAGTGGCGCTTTTGATTTACCCACAAAATGGTTGAATTGCTTGTTTCTATGAACTGAGTTCGCCAATAATGTGAAGGATGCCAATCTTTTCATCCTATTGTAGATTGCTTAGATCTCGATATGCCAAAAGTAATCGCATGAACTATACAGTAAAAGCCAGTGTGATGTGTTTGGATACAACTAGTCTGACTACACATCCTCATATAACATATCAAGGACGCACCATCTTACCAGATTAACCATTCGACTTACCCATGCAGTGTGGGAAGAAAGAAGTATTGGGACTACGTATCCAAGCAACTGATGCCATGGACTCCTTTGTACAACCTTGTAAGCGAAAAGGAAGTTGTAGTGTGCCTGTACAAAGAACTAGCGTAAGTTCAGTTACCTGCTTCTCGGAATTTTAGTTAGCCACTTATTGCAAAATTGTTCAATTACGTTGCTTGGCTTAATTTAGTTTGCTACTGATTACATAATGGCACAACATGTCAATCATATTGTAGACCGCGCCTATCTATGTGTTTGATACTTACTGTTAAGAATTACCTGTTTGCCTTAACTTAAATATCTACTTGTTTGTTTAACTGCTTTGCTGCTGCAACAGCGGGTTACAATGATGTTAATAACTACTGTACTTTTAAGCATCCAATTGAAACTCTTTAATTCCTTGTTTGTTTAACTGGTTTGCTGTTATAACTCCCAGTTGAGATGTTTTGCTAACTTCAACTTTTTTGAATCCAATCGGAACTTTAATGGCAAAACAGGTTAGCCCAAGATCAAAGAGCAATGTCCCCATGGACGTTGCATCATCCCACAGCAGTGGCACCGGCCCAATCATGCATTATGAATTGCCAACTGCTGATGCTCTAGAGGCTAAACTAGTGGTAGAAAGAGATTCTGCTTCTGCACTTAGAGATGAAGTTGACATGTTGAGGAAGCAAACAGCACAATCACAAATAGTACTCAAGACAACCATTAAATATTTGGTGGATTTCAAAACAAAGCAATCTGAGACTGACCAGATTGTTAAGGTCCTGAAGAAAAAAGGGAAATTAAATTCCTACTTGGTAAATCATAGGTGAAATGTTCTTTCCATAGTTGAATAACCTTTGTGTCGTCTATTCATTGAATCAATCAAACCATTTGTTTTAGAGATCATGTAATAATTGTTTTTTTGTTTTTTGGTTTGTAATTTTATTTGAGCACAAGTGTGTATTAATTGATAAGACTCGGAGACATTTCATTTGGATTGCTGTGCCAGACCTACAAATATGCCAATCGGGCTGAATGTGCATTCAGCAATAGTAGTAGTATAGATGGACCATAAGTGGCACACATCGGAAAGGGCCAAGATGCTGGCTAAAAAAAGGATGCTGTTTTAGCAAAAAAAAAGTACAACGGCCTGGCTTATGAATGTTAGTTGATATTATTGATCCATATACTCTATAAGTGTTTATATGTCTATTAGTTCTGTACATTCTTGGTTGATTGACTTGGTATTTGAATCATGATACATCGCTTGTGTACATATCTAAATGGGAGTACACATTATGCTGCGTGTGACATTTGAGTTGGACATGAAGTGTTCCAAATATTCGAATTCACCTTAAACTGGATTCTAGTTTCTGAATTTGAGTATCGACATTTGTAAACCATATTCATATATGACAGTGGAATACATCTTTGTCGTTGACGGTGTCCTGGACTAGGGGGTACTCAACGCGTCGTCTCCCGATCAGTTGGATTGGGCCGAGGACCCCCATGGCCGTATACTCATGGGCCAGTCCGGACAGCTGCCGCATACAAGGAAGAATCCACAAGACTTGGCGATTAAGACAAGGACTGCTCCCCCACCGGCGTATTCGGCTAGGACTCTTGTTATCCTAGGCCTCTGGTGCATTATCTAAAACGGGGCCAGGCTAGTCGATAGATATATACAACAACAATCATACCATAGGCTAGCTTCTAGGGTTTAGCCTCTCTGATCTCGTGGTAGATCAACTCTTGTATTACCCATATCATCAATATTAATCAAGCAGGAGTAGTGTTTTACCTCCACCGAGAGGGCCCGAACGTGGGTAAAAACATTGTGTCCCTTGCCTCCTGTTACCGTTGATGCTAAGACGCACTGCTTGGGACCCCCTACCCGAGATCCGCCGGTTTTGACACCGACATTGGTGCTTTCATTCAGAGTTCCGCTGTGTGATCGGCGAAAGGATCAATGGCTCGACTGCAGGTCAACTGCAGCGTCGGCTTCTTCATCACCAGCTCGACTGGTCACCTTGGCTTGACCGAGGACTGCGCCCTACCTACGATTGTCATGTTCGGATGAAGGCCTTCATCAACACCAACTTCGATCTCTATCAAGACCATGGAGGAGTCATCCATGGAGCTCGGGGGCTCAACATCAACATTGCCCTCAGGCGACCATGCTGTTTTTCTGGACAGCAAACTTGTATCCGCCGCCACCGCCTCCTCGAGTGTCGCTTAAACGATTACTTAAGTGGAATTATGCGGAATTAAGTCTACAACAACCCTGCAAAAATTTCTTCGAGTTCCGATCGAGGAATCTCTAGCAATCTCCGATATACCAGAGCCCTGTTGAATCTGGACGAGAATCCGGACGAGTTTAGGGCGTGGTATCCAGCATCTAGCTCGGATGTCCTTTTGAGGATCCAACCGTTGATTTTCTGCGAAATTCCCATACCTACCACCTGCCAAAAATTCAGCTCGATCCAACCGTCCAAACTGCGGGAAACTTCCGATTAGTGCATCCTTTTTTGGATCTGTTTTCTGCGCAAGAACGAATCCGACCCGAATTCATCTTCTTTATGAACAGGATCTTGGACATCCTTTTTGAAGGAAGTTTTCGTATGGGGTGTTATGTTTTATTCTCAAACACATCCCAGTAGTATTAAAAGTGTTCTTGCAATACGAACTTCACCGTCGCGCTGGTGTCAAACCAGCCCGACAACATCACTCCACGGCGGCCGACCTGTGTTAGACATGTCGTCGCTTTGTTGAGCCAAGCTCAATTTCTTCGGATCATCATCTTGGCCAGCCGAACAATAGTTCGGCATCGTGAAGGATAAATCGTCACCAACATCGCTGCCTCACGGATTACACGGAGCGGGCACACCTGCATCGCCACACGGTCACTTCATCAAGCCGGCATCGACCACGTCACGACCTGCATCGCTGGACCGGGGGCTTCATCATCTCTTCATCAACCTACTCTGGAGACTTCGGCGTTGCTGGCCGACCAGCTCCGTCACGTTAGCTGGACCGAGGGCTTTGCCTCGGCGAGCCAACCTTTGCCAGCATCGCCATGCTGTTGCTTTATCACCCATCAGGCGATAGGTGTGCGGATCGAGTCCCAATTTTGGGAATCACCTTTCTTCGGATTGCTACAACAAATAAGCCAGGTGCTATTAATCCTAGTATTTTTTGCTTGTTAGGGTTCATTTTTCCCAATGAATTATTACTCTGGTTTGTCCGTCATATGTACGCAGGTCTATCAAATGGTGGCCGCATTAACGACGGTCGCATGGTGGTTCGGTCAGTTTCCGTACATAGTCCGGCGAATGCCGCATCCGGAACTCAAACCTACGTGTGAATTCAGGCCTTGCCATGCCTTTACCGCATCACGCCGCCGCCCTGCATCGACATTGACTTCAGCGCCATGCCATATTTTTTTATTACTCACTTTGCATAAATTATTTGTTATGCAACGAATTTTTTTTATTTTTAATTATTATTACTATTATCTTCGGTTTGCACTATTTTTTGTGCACATGAAAATGATCTAGCCGGACTATATCCTTTGGCGTCACCTCAGCTGGACGGGGGGCTTCGCCAACACTTCATTACCCCATGCCGGGGACTTCGGCATCACCCTGCCGTCCTGCATTGACCATGCTATGTCACCACTTCGGAGTGACAAGCTCTTTGCTCCGCCACCTCGGGACCGGCTTGGGGATGGAACCTTGTCCCGCATCAAGCTCGGACCGCGTCATCAATACCGAACACATTAACCAACTAAGTTGTCTTCATGCTCAAAGTTTTAAATTTTTAACTTGTGTTCGGCTCGGCCAAGCATTATACTTTTTTGGAAAAAAGTTGCTTGTAAAAATTTCTTGTCCAAACTTTGTTTGTGACGCATAAATTCAAATACCCAATTCATTTGGGGGCTTCCTTCATGAAGCTTTTTCCTCTTGCATATGATTACTCTTGTACGGCTTCGTTCCTTGTTCGTGTATTATGCCACAATATGCACCATATTGACTTAAGCGATTTGCAAGTTGGGTTGCCTGGCTCCTGTGCTTACCCCTACGTTCCCGATTGTTTGGCTAGGGAGTAAAGAGAGCACCTCTGCTATTGTCACGATCGGGTCACCCGAGCCGGACCTCAGACTGGGTGAAGCCGAAAGCTAGTGCTCTTATTTTTTTCAATCATGGTCGGCACACAACGGAACTCATGAGTACAAAGAATCTATTGCACAAGTCTCATAATAACAATGAGCACCGAAGAAAGGTATCGGTGGGGGTACTATTTTCTTCGAAGATGCTTCTTACACTTCGTAGTAATATAGCATAAGTTCCCTGAGCGTGCTTTGTCTGTTACAGCCTTATGGCCTGATTGCCTGGTTATTGGAAACACCGTCAATATTCTTGACAGATGGAGTACATAACACTTTTCGGTCCTTGACCGAAGAGGGAGAAGCCGACGGTCGGTTAAGACGCGTTTAAAGTTCGGTTGAACATAGATATGATATAAGTACTTTGGTACATGCAATCATTCTTTTACCCAAGTCACTTGGGGGGTCTTATGTTTATTTGAGCCGTTTTATAATAAGTGTTTTTCTTCTTAGTCGTTGCAAAGTTATTATTATTATTTATCACTCCTTTTTTCGACACAAGTGTGTGGTCACTAGCCGGGGAGCCTAATTTCTCTCTCAAAGCCGCTAGAGTTTAGTTTGCTAAATTGGCCTATTAAGAAGTACTCCGCCTTCGGGATAGGAGGTTGAAGCCGTAGGCTGACCCGCTTGAAGTTTTGGGATAGGATGTGTCATGTTAAAGCACGGCAGAAGCACCTTGTTTTTTTTCTAAAGTCCAATTTTTGGATTGGCACCGAACACTTGATCTAGTTCGGACATTAACCTTTTGAATAAGTTTTTTGGCTTTTCGAGCCCATGGCACTTTTAAACTATTTGTGTGTTTTCAGCACAAGTCTCGCAGTGCAACGCCGGACACCTTTAGAGATTCGGCAGAAACATTCTTGGATATTGCTATATATGCATCGGTTTCGAAATGTGTCTTCGGTCAATAGTTGGGTTGCCCGGCTCCTGCGCTTGCCTCCTATGTTCCGCTTTGTTCGGCTAGGTGTGCAAAGGGAGAGCCACTACGATTGTGCTTCCAGCTCACATGGTTAAGCACCTCAGTGGAGAAAGCCAAAAATGGACTGTCACAATAAGCGTAAACTGGTCGGCGATCCGATGACGGCATTAAACGATGGGCCATTCATAACAATGGCCGAAGTGTTTACAGCTTGACCTCGACTGTCGCCAAACACTACCGGGGGCTATTAACTGGCCTCCCAAACTAAATCCTCGATATTTTTCTCTTACATTGGAGCTGAGGTTTCATGATCATGCTTAGCGTGACAACCCAAAGAAAGGAACCGATAGCGGGACTATTTTCTTTGGACGAAATTTCTTCTGTTAAACAGTAATATAACATGTCTCTCCGCGTACCTTTGTTTATAAAACCGTATGGCCAGATTGCCTTGTTTGTTGTAAATCTTTGCCCTCATAAAGGCTTTATAAAGTAGGACAAACACTCCTCGGCTATTGGCCGAGGAGGTGGAAGCCGATGGTCTGTCAACAAAGTTTTGTACAATGCGGATCCGAGCATTAATGACGTAAAGTACTTGGATACATAGAGTCATTACACATAATTTGTAATTTTACTATGGATATCAATCCTTAATTCGGCCTCCCATGCCCGCATTAAGGCTCGGGGGCTACTGGGCTTTGGGCTTATTATTTACAAATATTAAAGGGGCACATCGATCCCCTGATCTGGTGTTGCCACCCGACCATTGTCTCAAGGGCTACTGCATTGCCTGTTCTATGCAGAAAGTTTTAAGTGCAATACAGTTTCCGAGGAGATTTTGATCCTCAGGTTGGTCGGCCGCACCCAACCTGAGTCTCGAGGACTGAGCACGCTGCTTTTTGTGTCCCGAAGTATTCTGCCGAGCTAGGACTTGATCCTCATACCGATTTTGCAAATCAACCTGAGTCTCAGCGGCTACGGGGATTAGCGGTCTTATGTCATCCTTCATGTGCATCTCGGGTTTTAGACCGATACCCACCTTGAGGGCTACTAGCTATGTATCTCGGCAGAGAATAAATTGCACCAATCAAAAATATTGACAAAAATCGGCCCACATTTGGGGAGGTGCACCACCTTGGAAGCAGTCCGGCATAAAGCTCGGGCGCTAGTGGCTGGCGCCATAGAGGGCATTTCCGGAATTAAGCTCGGCTAAACTCCTTCAAACTTCTTTGAACCAAGGTGATTTATGACACCTCGGATACAGTCCGGCGTTGGAGCTCAGATACATAGTCCGGTGTTGGAGCTCGGATACATTCCGGCGTTAGAGCCGGGAAGCAGTCCGGCATTGGTGCTCGGCTGCAAGAGATACCTTGAATGCAGTCCGGCGTTAGAGCTCGGACGCAAGAGGACACTGCCTCCCGGGAACAACTCCAAACCTGAGGTATGGCATAAAAATAACAAGGCATTGATAAAGGCCGGAAACTTAAAGGGGCTCCTCAGATACCCGATGTGTAAACTCGTCGAATGCATTTCGGCGATCCTCAAGATAGAACATGAGAAGATTTGTTGAACCAGTTTTTAAGACCGGCAACCGAAGATGAAGAACATTTCGGAAGAATCGAGGAGCGTCCCTAACTTGAAGACCAGTTCACGGGGCTACTGACGGTGTCCTGGACTAGGGGGTACTCAATGCGTTGTCTCCCGATCAGTTGGATTGGGCCGAGGACCCCCATGGCCGTAAACTCATGGGCCAGTCCGGACAGCTGCCGCATACAAGGAAGAATCCACAAGACTTGGCGATCAAGACAAGGACTCCTCCCCCACCGGCGTATTCGGCTAGGACTCTTGTTATCCTAGGCCTCTGGTGCATTATATAAACCGGCGCCAGGCTAGTCGATAGATATATACAACAACAATCATACCATAGGCTAGCTTCTAGGGTTTAGCCTCTCTGATCTCGTGGTAGATCAACTCTTGTATTACCCATATCATCAATATTAATCAAGTAGGAGTAGGGTTTTACCTCCACCGAGAGGGCCCGAACGTGGGTAAAAACATCGTGTCCCTTGCCTCCTGTTACCGTTGATCCTAAGACGCACTGCTTGGGACCCCCTACCCGAGATCCGCCGGTTTTGACACCGACAGTCGTCCTTTTGAAGATATATAAAAACACATAGAATGATTTATAAAGATTCATAGAGGAATACAAAGTGGATTCAAATTTAGTTCCCAGGGTAAACGTGGATGCTTATTATCCCAAAATTTGAAAGAAGCAGCAAAATGTCTACTCCCACGTCGGCTGCCTGAAGCCAAGTGTTTGGGAGATGGAAATTACTGTCTACCCATTACACGGACAATCCATCGGCCCGATTTCCACTGCTCTAAATAGGGGTAGGTTAGTAACTTCAATTAGATGTGACACGACCGCCTCTGAGCCCATTCTGACACGGAGGCGTCAAACATGGGCAGAAAAACACATTTGATTCAAGCTCGTCTGAAAGACCTCTGTTTCTCCCTCCATTCCCCATTCATACACGGTGGGCGGCAAAATAAACTCGACTCGGCCGAAATCGATGTAGGCAAATATTTTCAATAGGGGCAGGTTTGTAACTTCACTCAGACGTGACACAACCGCCCTACCTGTCAGCCCCGTTCATACATCGTGGGCGCCAACCATGGGCGCCAACCACCCTCTCCTCGCCCGAAATCGCTCTGGGCAAATATTGGCAAGATGCGAGATTACCGTCCTATTCCCAACCGACGAGACGACCAATTTTTAAATGGGGGCTAAGTTCGTAACTTTCCCATATTTCAGACAGGCGCGTCCCAAAAACATGGTTCCCCGTACCTCTCCCTCCATTTTCCCATTCATACACCGTCCGTGCTAGAACACCCCATCCCCACACCAGCCTCCGTCCGCCACCCATCCATCGCCTCCGTCCTCCACCACATCCATCGCCACCGTCCTCCACCATGCCGGAGCGCCTACCAAGACAGCGTCGTCCACTCCTAGAGATGGACGTTTCTCATCCACGACGATGGACCAATAACCTTGCATTGCGTCCTCTCACTTCATTAGCGCTGTTGTCCTCTTTGCCAGGGCCGCTCACACGACCTCCTCTTCCACCGCAACGGGACTTATCCCCCGATGCACCCGTCTACCATCGCAGATCTGCTTTAACACCACCGACAGCCATCGCACCTGCGATGCCTACACGGCGCCGCAACAGAGGTGGTACTTCATATCTCCTCAACTTTTTGATCTCAACCAGAAAATAGATCTTAACTTGGTTACTCTACTTTCTTTTCAGCTCTTAGAATTTAGTTCTTAGTTCGAAGCAAACAATGGATGCTAAATATCATTTCTCCGGTTTGTAGCTTCAAATCTGCCATGGCAGAGCCATAATACGGTTTAATTGATCATGCTTAGGGTTTAATTGATCATGTTGGTTCCGTGGTGGTTTCTTTAATCGAAATCGGAGGGGAAACCCTCTTTTGCTAAAAAAATATGCTTAGAGTTTCCCCCTTTTATGATCACTATATGATCAGAATACGTGCTTCGTGTCATAAAAAAAATATACTTAGAGTTTCGAAAATGCATGTTCGCCGCTCGGGTGTGTATCTCTACAGGGTGCCCACGGTGGGCCGGCCCACCCTGGGATTTGGGTCGTCCCAGGCCCCGATTCCCCTCTGTTCTGCTGCGTGCTTCCGATCTCTACTCGCCCCTAGCCGCCTGCCTCGCTGGCGACTTGCCATCCCCGGACGGCATGACTCTAGGAGGAGACGCCGGACTAACAGGAGGCCAGGAGCCGCTCGCCCAACAGCGTCACCGCTGCCCGGGCGCGCCGCCGTGCCTACCTTCCCAGTCCGTTCAGGGCTCAGGCGTGCAACACCCACCAAGCCAACCCGATTTATCCTGAGACACGTCCTCAACACTCAGCAGGCACTCCTCATCACCCATTTTCTAATTGATTCATTACTCATTAGGCAGGACTGTCATTAGGATTCATTACTCAAAATTCCGGCCCTCGGAACAGAAACTAGTCATTTTGGATTGTTGGTCGTAGTGACATTGACCCAGATTACTACTGCAAGCCAGGTTTGTTGACAATTTTACTTGTCTTTCTTACTCATTCGATATAATATCCAATTATTCATGTCGATTAGTTGCAAACAATAAGTGCTAGACAAACTTCTTCATTCAGATTTTGGACGATCTCTTACTGCAGTTACAATTCTGCATACTTGTCCTAATAAGCTCACAAGTAAATGATTGATTCACTACATCTATGCTTTCCTTGTCATATTTGTTGTTAATATTCTTTTAGGGTGGACCACCCTGTTTCTAAATACTGGAACCGTAGACATGAGTGAATAGTATTTCTCTATGTGATCTCTTCCATCATGTGTGGGTAATGAACATTGCATTGTATAGAAAGAAAGTGTCATTTCTAGCTTTTACATAGGTTTCGATCTTTTACATGGAACACAATCTGCCTACTTGCTTTGTGTCGCACTACCAACACTCCACCCTTGAAGCTAAACATTACGCCACTCATAATTGCTTAGTTTATTTGTTCAAATACGAATTTCATATGATTCTAATGTTCCTACTTCAGTTTTGAAATGTGTGCCTGCCTGTTATAGAGACATAAGGGGTTTGTATTTCTGTGTGTGGTCTGGTCAGCACAGTTGGGGAGGTGAACTTTGCATATGCAGGGGTTTATAGGGAGGCACTCTCCGAGTTGAATCCACAATGCATTCCATATATAATCTGACTACTTTTTATGTTTTCATGAATCTCAGATTCTGAACAGTATCATAATGATTATGATCTTGCGTGCATGAAAAGAATAAAGCAGAACAATGCCATGGCTGGCAAACTTGGCATTAAGGGACTAAAATCAAGTCTAGATGCAATGCAATGCAAACGCTCTCCACCTACAGATTCATGCTCAGAATATGATCCTAACAGTGATTCTGAGCTAGAGGGAGACCTAAGTCAATGTAGCTCCCTAGTGGAGGAGTCAGAGGAAGATGCCCTATCTTATTCACCCATCAAGGTACTTGCTCTAACTTTCCAAGGTTACATTGCTCGCACATATCTTTCAACGGATGCTTTGCATTGCTTCTAATTTGTTGAACTGCCATTAGCTTAGTTTACACATCGTGTATGTGAATACGCCCGGGCTATCCATTTTCAGTACATATTCCATCTGTCATCATACCATATTTATCCATTCAAATGTTGTTCTTGTGTATCAGACGTTCAAAAGGAAGAGGGCGATTGCTGATCATGGAGGAGCACAAGCAAAGTATTTGGAAAAGGTAGTTGCACCTGATAAATCAAATAGCCCATTAGGTGTAGTTGCAATATCACCTGACCCACAAAATACCCCAACTCTAGTAGACTCTAGCCCTACTACACTGGTCATTTCTGATGCCGCAACTCAGCAGACCCCAACTGTAGCAAATAGTATGATTATGCCAGTTGACATAGCACCAGCTATACGATGCAAAGCCCCCATTCCAGCAAAGAGTACACCAAATCCAGTTGCCAAATCCCTTTTCGAACCAGAGAGAGCCTCAATTGCAGCAAATAGGACCCCTCTTCCATTTCTTCCCAGTTTAGAAGACGAAGCTTCTGTTGTTGTCAGGAACTTTGTGCGCATCTTTCCTTCATGGAAAGATTATACCGCAGACACAAAACAATTTCCAGTCTTCCTCCGCAACTTACGCGTAAGTAATGTACTAATGTTATTCATGGTCATTACTGCACATGTTTCTGCTGACAGAAGACACAAGATTTCATTCTTTTAAATAGGCAAGGAGCAAACTGGATTGTGATGACGAGCAAGAGTTGGTTGCGCTTTTCAAGCACTCGTTGATGAAGTATCGTTCCTACCTGAGGCAAGCGCACTTTGATGGCAAGCCTCTGAACGAAATTTCTATAAAGTCTTCGGTGCTACATTTATCTGAGGGTGACTGAAATAATCTTGTTACACATTGGTCTCGGCTGCAGCGTAAGGTACTGTCTATGATATCACATCACGATTTGAACTACATTTCTGCATTTGCCTTAATGTCTCACTTGTACGAAAACTGTTAGCAGAAGAACATTCGTTCTCAAGGGACCACATAATCTCGCAACTATACTGCACACTACATTGCTCTTGTGAGTACCTCTTGCCATGTATGACCATACTTACTTTCATAGCTGTTTGATTATGTAGCATCACTACACATGTTAGCCTCGTAATCGTCCATTTGGTGGACATTATAAGATCCGTATGGACTCTTACACAAATTTAGAATCAACCCAATGCTTTTGAAGAGGTTTAACTCTGCAGTCCTCTTGTAAGGACTGAACGTGGTCTATCACTGTATTTACATTAACAGCTACTCCCTCCGTCCCATAATATAAGAACATTTTGTACAGTACACCACTATTCAAAACAATCTTGTATTATGGGAAGAGGGATTGGTTCATTTTGTAGCATTCTGCATCTTATCTTCCTCGCCCACTTAGGGAGTTCCAGATTAGGGGGTGTCTGGATGGCCGGACTATGACCTTTGGCCGGACTCCCGGACTATGAAGATACAAGATTGAACACTTTGTCCCGTGTCCGGATAGGACTTCCCTTGGCGTGGAAGGCAAGCTTGGCGATACGATATGTAGATCTCCTCCCATTGTAACCGACTCTGTCTAACCCTAGCCCTCTCTGATGTCTATATAAACCGGAGAGCTTTAGTCCGTAGGACGAACAACAATCATACCATAGGCTAGCTTCTAGGGTTTAGCCTCTCTGATCTCGTGGTAGATCAACTCTTGTACTACCCATACCATCAATATTAATCAAGTAGGAGTAGGGTTTTACCTCCATCGAGAGGGCCCAAACCTGGGTAAAAACATCGTGTCCCTTGTCTCCTGTTACCATCCGCCTAGACGCACAGTTCGGGACCCCCTACCCGAGATCCGCCAGTTTTGACACCGACATTGGTGCTTTCATTGAGAGTTCCGCTGTGCCATCGCCATCAGGAAGGATGCCGCACCCCGTCTTTAAAGATGGCGTTCTTGCTAAAGGAGCTTTGGCTATCGGCCAAACTCTCCGGCTAGGCGGTTTTCTAATGACCGCCTGTCCGGCCGCCGCACCGACGATGACCTCTCGGGTCATCGAAAGCAATCTCCACGTCAACTTGGAGCTCGCCGAGCAGTTAGATCCGATGGAGCTCTCTTCCTTAAACGAGCTCTTGGATCGCATCTCCGCCCTGGGAGTCGCTACAGATTACGATCAGATTGGGCTTAAACTCGATCCGAGAGAGATTGACTCTCCCCAGGTCACCCACCACGTCGAAGTAGTGGAGGAACAATGCGGCGATTCTTCGCCCATCCTAAGGACCAGATATGTCCAGATTCCCGACCCCTCCAGGCCGGATACCCACCGAGGGGAGGACATCACTCAAGCCCTGAACCTAAAGTTAGGAAGCGGGCCGGATTCATTGGACAACATCCAAGGACACAAGCTTCCGAGTTCGGAAACTTCTCGGCCCCTGAGTCTCAGATTGGGCGAGGATCCGGATTTAACTCCACCCACCCACCCAAATATAAGGGATCTATCCCAAATTCGGCAAGAGCCAACAGAAACAATACACCATTACTGGGCCAGATTCCTCCTAGTTATGAACAGGATAGAGGACTGTCGCGAGGAGGATGCAATTTCATTCTTCTGCAATAATTGTACGGACATGGGGATCCTCAACGCCATAAGTCGCCATGAAATTACATGCTTCGCTGACTTGGCATTCATAGTATGAAAATACTGTGCGACCAAAAGCGTTCGGAAAACCGAAATAAAATTCTGGGACAATCCGACTCTGAATACGATCCCAGTCCGAAATAAAAGGGTGCATTACCGCCAGGCACCTGGGCCAAACAACAAAAAACAAAAACCCTCTATAGGGTATGGAACCGTACTTAAGGGATGGCTCAATGGACCCTGTAAAATTCATAGTAGAGAGGGCGTCACACCAACTCATAGCCTTAGAGCATGTTGGATACACCCGCAGGTGGCCAGAAGTGGCGAGGAGCTTCTAACTCCAGAATCCGTAGAACATCACCCCAGGAATACCAGTACGATATCAACAGTCTTCGAGACTTTCGCATCAAACAACATGCGGAAACGAACACTCCGCAGCCTTACCAAAGTCTACCAGGTGGCAACAATAAACCCATGGAGTGACACGGCTATTACCTTTAACGCCAGTGACGAACCTAAATTCCGAACAGCCCGAGCACCAGCCGCATTGGTCCTCAGTCCGATAGTGGACGACTTTCGGCTTACCAAGGTACTCATGGACGGCGGCAGCAGATTGAACCTCATCTATGAGGAAATCCTTCGAAAAATGGAAATAGACTGGAGCTGCATTGAGCGAAGCAACACAACCTTTAGAGGAATAATCCCCAGTCGGGAAGCGTGCTGTACATGAAAAATCAAACTGGATGTGGTGTTCGGCCCGCCGGATAATTACAGATCCGAGGAGGTCACATTTTAAGTGGCCCCGTTCAGTAGCGGATACCACGCTCTGTTAGGGCGAGAGGCATTCACAATTTTTCAAGCTATACCCCATTATGGGTACATGAAGCTTAAAATGCCTGGACCCAACGGAATCATCACTCTCGCTAGTGACCCGAACATAGCACTCCGCGCCGAAAGCAAGATAGCCGCACTGGCCCTTGAGGCATTGTCCGAAGCCCTAGCGGCCAAGGAACTAACTGCGCTGCGCTCCACGGTGGACAGGGACAATGTGATACTCGACAAAAGATCCAAGTCAACCTCCTTTAAACCGGCAGACGAAATAGTCAAATTCCAAGTCCATCCAACGAACCCTACAAAAACGGCCTCCATCGGGGCACAATTAAACCCTGATGTAGACGCCGCACTACGAGAATTCCTACGAGAAAATTGGGAAATCTTTGCCTGACACCCTTCAGACATGCCAGGAATCCCACGCAGGCTGGCCGAGCACAGCCTAAACATCCTAAAAGGATTCAAGCCTGTTAAGCATGCTCTTCGGTGTTTCTCTGAACCTAAGAGACAATCCATGGGAGAGGAGCTGGCCAAACTACTGGAAGCCGGATTCATCCGAGATATAAAACATCTGGACTGGCTAGCAAACCTGGTGATGGTACCAAAGAAGGACAAATCCTGGCGCTTATGCGTCGATTTTAAAGACCTCAACAAGGCTTGCCCAAAGGATCCCTTCCCCCTCCCCCCACATTGATAAAATCATCGACGTTACTGCAGGACACGATTCATTGTGTTTCCTCGACGCATACTCTGGCTACCACCAAATTAAGATGGCAGAGCCAGACCAAGCCGCGACGGCATTTATCACCCCATACGGCTCATTCTGCTTCAGCACAATGCCCTTCGGGCTCAAAAACGCCGGCACAACATATCAGCGCATGATCTAGACATGTTTGGCCAACCAGATCGGAAAAACAGTTGAAGCATATGTAGATGACATGGTCGTCAAAACCAAGCATGTCGAAACTCTAGTAGACGACTTGAGGCTCACGTTCGATAACCTCTGAACATATGACATCAAGCTTAACCCGGAAAAATGCAATTTCGGCGTACCAGCCGGAAAGCTCCTGGGCTTCATTGTATCCGGTAGAGGAATTGAACCAAACCCCCAAGATCCGAGCTCTGTCACAATTGGACATTCCAAAGGACCTCAAACAAATACAAAAATTGACTGGATGCGTGGCGGCTCTAAGCCGCTTCATCTCCCGTTGGGAGAAAAAGCATTACCCCTTTATCGCCTCCTCCGGCGCACCGAACACTACGAGTGGACGGATGCCGCTACGACCGGACTAGAAGAAACAAAATCCATATTGGCAACAAACCCGGTCCTGGCCGCGCCCAACATCGGCGAACCAATGTTGTTATACATTGCGGCAACTCATCAAGTTGTAAGCGCAGTGCTCGTCGTCGAACGAGAAACGGACGGACATAAATTCATTGTCCAGAAACCAGTCTACTATGTGTCCACTATCCTCACTCCATGCAAATCCCGGTACCCACATTACCAAAAGATAGCGTACGCAGTGTTCATGGCGTCCCGGAAGCTACGACACTACTTTCAACAGTGTTCAATAACAGTAGCGTCCGAAGTACCTCTTAATGATATTATAAACAACCGTGATGCGATGGGCCGGATTGCCAAATGGGCCATTGAGCTCCTCCCGTTCAACATAACCTATAAGCCACGACGAGCTATCAAGTCGCAAGTTTTGGCCGACTTTGTCGCTGAATGGACTGAAGCCAAACTCCCTAAAGAGTACGACACATATTCCAACTGGATCATGCACTTCGACGGCTCCTAAATGCTAGCGGGTCTGGGGGCTGGCGTCGTTCTGACATCCCCAATAGGAGATACAGTTCAATATGTACTCCAGATAATGTATACGGACTCCAACAATGCAGCCGAATACGAGGCCCTTCTACATGGTCTCCGGATGGCAATCTCCATGGGCATTCAACACCTTGAGGTGCGTGGGGATTCGAACCTCGTGATATCCCAAATAAATGGAGACTTTGATGCCAAAGATCCGAAAATGGCAGCTTATCGCAATGCCGTCCTAAAAATGTCAGCTCGGTTCGAAGGGCTCGAATTTCACCATATAGCCCGGGAAAACAATCATGCAACATACGTCTTGGCACGCATCGGCGCAAAACGCGATGCAGTCCCCCCCAACATTTTCTTGGAGAGGCCATTCAAGCCATCCGTATAGTGGGACGGGGAATCCGGAAATAACAATCCGGACCCAGCCGCACCATCTAACATCGAACATTCTGACGTAACTGAAGGCTCTGCCAACGAGGTAACATCCTCAGCCCAACGATGCGTCGGTTGCCAATTATTTTCTAACCAAAGCCACATGCCACCTATCGCCCTCCAAACTATACCCATTACCTGGCCTTTTGCGGTTTGGAGGCTTGACATGGTTGGACCCCTTAAAGGTGGAACCCACAAGCAAAAATACCTACTGGTCATGGTGGACAAATTCACCAAATGGATAGAGGCCAAGCCTGTCAAGACGGCTGAATCCGGACCGGTGATAGACTTCATATCAGGGGTCGTACACCGTTACGGCGTCCCCCACAGCATCATCACTGACAACGGCACAAACTTTACGGCCGACGAGGTTAAACTCTGGTGCAAAAACATGGGCATCAAGCTCGACTATGCTTCAGTCTATCACCCACAAACTAATGGTCTAGTCGAGCGAGCAAATGGTCTAATCATGAGCGGCATCAAACCCAGATTAGTGCGATCCCTCAAGGAATCTAAAACGCACTGGGTAGAGGAGCTCGACTCCGTACTCTGGGGGCTACGGACCAGGCTGAATCACACCACCGGATTCACACCATTCTTTATGGTATACGGCGCAGAGGCAGTCCTGCCCTGCGACATAATTCATGACTCACCTCGCATGCGCATGTAGGAAGAAAGAGAAGCCGAGCTCGATCGGGAGGACAGTTTGGACGCATTGGAGGAGGAGCGTGATGTGGCAAAAGCCCGTTCCGCATTTTATCAACAGCAGGCTCGAAGATATCAAAGCAGAAAAGTACGGGCCAAAACTTACAATGTTGGTGAACTAGTTCTACGCCTGCCGGACAAGAAAAAGGACAAACTCAAGCCCAAATGGGAAGGTCCCTTCATAATCGACCAAGTCCTGACTGGTGGAGCGTACCGTCTGCGAAATGCATCGGATAACCGACTCAAGCCGAACCCATGGAACGCAGCACGCCTGTCAGGACCCTGACTCAATGCCACATCGATCTAGCATGTAACACTTCATATCACTTTGCGGCCTCACGCACGGTATCCCCACGGGTGTCGCCTTACCTTTGCCCGGGACCGTTTGAGCCTTTTGGCACACGTATATGATAGTGCCGCTAGCATCCATATGATAAGGGGCCCGGGCTGACATGGCTAGTCGTAAACCCAAAGTGGCACAAACTTACAGGGACAGGCATCCATGACCCATCATCGAACGTGTCGGTCATCAGCGAGTGAATCCAGGCTGTAGCACTGGGCTAGCAGGACTCCGGTGAACCGGGCTGTAGCGGGCTAACAGGACTCCGGTATTCATCGCGTGACATTTCCCCGAGGGGACAGACACAGGAACGAAGAAGGACACATGCCGGCCAACCTAAGTGTTCCGAAGCAGTAGCAAGCTACTATGGCTCAGTGGAAACACTAGGAGACATTTCCCGGTAAGAGAGGCTACTAAGGATAAACAGCTAGATAGTCAGATCCAACACATACCAAGCATTTCAATAACATACACACAATATGCTCGATATGTGCAAATACAACATGGCATCACAACATGACTCTACAACTCAAGTATTTATTCAATAGGCTCCGAGGAGCGAGATATTACAAACATGGGTCACTTGACCCAGCATTCAGAGCATACAAACAACAAGCACATGCGGAAGCTTAACATGTCTGAGTACAGACATCTACAAATGAAAAGGGCCGAGAAGCCTGTCTATCTACCAGATCCTGCCGAGGGCACGACATCGTAGCTGAGGTAACAAGCTAAACGTCGAAGTCCACGCGGTACTACTAGCGAGACTGAAGTCTCTCTGCAAAAACATAAATTAAGCAACGTGAGTACAAATGTACCCAGCAAGACTTACATCAGATCTAACTACATATGCATCATTATCAACAAGGGGATGGTGGGGTTTAATTGCAGCAAGCCAGCTTTGACTCCGTGGCTATCCTGAACTACGACTGCAAGTAACTCTTTTGAGGTGGCGCACACGAGTCCACATATTCACCATATCAATACACCACTATGGATCCGCTCCTGTCTCCCTATGAGAACGCCATCCATAGCACTCACGCTTATCTTGCGTATTTTAGAGTATCCACTTTCACTTGTCTATGAACTGTACAGGCAACCTAGAAGTCCTTTACCGCGGACACGGCTATTCGAATAGATAATGTTAACCCTGCAGGGCTGTACTTCTTCACACACGCTCTCACCACTTACCGCCGTTTACACGACATGTATTCGGCAACCTTCAAGCGGAAGCCCAGCGAGGGTGTCGGCCACGACCTGACTAACCACACAAGTCTCTCGTCCAGGTTTATCGCCTATTCGGGTTCCATCCGCAAGGAGATCCGGCCGGGGTGTCGCTCACGGCCCCAAACGATGTGTACAGGGTTCCCAAGCCCACCATCCGGTTGCTACTTGGTACACCGGGCCACTGTGCCTAGTCTGTCCCAAGCCCACCTGTACCGGGTGCCACTTGGTAGACTACTAACACTACCTACAAACACTAGAAACTAGTTGCAACTCCTGGACAGAGATCGAGTTGATTAATAAGTCGAGAGAGCTTGGAGCGCCCGGAGCCCAATGTGTGGTAGTAACTGATCATGGATCACAAACATAGAACTCAGTTCCTGAGGACGGCTGCAATGAGACAACCCACCATGTACTCCTACATGGCCTCTCACCGCTACCTTTACCAAATCGTGTTCACACACTTAGTTCACACACAGTAGGACATGTTCACACACCTCCGATTCATCCCCGATGAATCAGACCTGACACAACTCTAAGCAATAGCAGGCATGACAACAAGCATGAATGAGTAGGCACATCAGGGCTCAAACAACTCCTACTCATGCTAGTGGGTTTCATCTATTTACTGTGGCAATGACAGGTCATGCAAAGGATAAAGGGGTTCAGCTACCGCAGCAAATAACAGATGAATCGGTGTTGTCCTAATGCAGTAAAAGAGAGCAGGGGCGAGAGAGTGGGATTTTATCGGAATGAACAAGGGGTTTTTGCTTGCCTGGCACTTCTGAAGATAGTATAGTTCTTCATCGGTGTCATCGATCACATCGTCGGTACACGTCTACTGAGAGGGGACAAACACCGGCAACAGAGAAAGAACACAATCAATGCAATGCAACAATATGATGCATGAGTGTGACATGGCAATATGCTGTGGTTTGAGATAATGCAACTAGCAGCAAGTTAAATGGAGTTGGTTTGAATCCAAGATTCAAATTCAAACTCCATATGTGGATATTTAAATGCCATTTAAATGGTTTGTGCTAAATAGCAGCTATAAGTTGTTCTAACATGCATGAAAAAGGTACAGATGGATAGATTGGATTTTTCTGATCAATTTTCATATATAATTTATTTAATTTGGAGTTACGGTTGAATTTCTATGAATTTTAGAAGTTTTGGTTATTTTCTGGAATTTCCTGAATTAAAATTAATCCAGAAAATGAGTTATGGCGTTAGCACTACGTCACTGTGATGTCAGCAGGTCAACTGACCTGGTCCAGGTCAAACCTGACGTGTGGGGTCCACACGTCAGTAACATAGTTATAAAACAGGATTAATTAAATTTAACTAATCAAATTAGTAGGCACTAGGCCCACTGTTAGTGTCAGCAGGGGGGTAATTAGTCCTAAACTAAACTGGTCAGGGGCGGGGCCCACATATCAGATGACCTGGGGTGGTCAAACCCCCGGTCAAAACGGTCAATGCCACCGGCGGCTTGACGCCGGCGATGGCAAACGCGGCGAAGCGCTGCGGGGTTGCTCCTCCGGTGGCTAAAAGCGCGGCGGAGGGCACCAGGGGGAAGCCCTTGCTCACCCGCATCCAGGGGAGCACGCGCCTGGATGTGGAGTGACCGGAGCTCACCGGAATGGAGCTCGCGGCGGCGTCGGAGTTCGGGCGGTGATGGTTACGGCGATGCAGCATGCGGCAGGAGCAGCGGATGGGTGTGTTAGGATCCTGGGGGCATACTGAGCATGATTACGCGCTCAGACAAGAGCTTCAGCGGCTGCAACGACGGCGGCGGCATGGCCGGCGGCAATGATCTCTCGGGCTCGGCGACATACGCGGCTAGGGAGCGCTATTGAGTGCGGTAATAGGGGTAAACGGATCATGAGCTCATAGTGGTCACGTCGAGATGGTCAACGAGCTCGGGGAAGCGACGATGGCGACAAATCGATGATGACGGCCTTTGGTGCCCGAGGAAGAAGAAGATGATAGCGCCAGCATTGCAGGGCGTCCGGTGATGCTTGGCTTGGCGAGGATGAAGCTGGCGATGATACAGTTCTCGGGAACGCGGAGAGGGAGCGAGGGAGTGGCTGGCCGCGGTGTTTTTCAGCGGAGTGGCCATGGCGGCTTCGGCCATGAGGGGAAAAGAGCAGGGGAGTGAGAGGGAGAGAGCAGGGAGGCAATGGAGCGGCCGAGGGGGGTGTGCTGGCCGTTTACTAGGCACGAGAACAGGAAAGGGGGAAGCAGGAGGTGGAAGCAGGAGGTGGAGCTCGGGCGCGCGCGCGTCGACACGCATCTGCCTACTGGCAGAGGTTGAGGACGATGGGGAGTTGGGCTGGGCCTCAGCCATAGTGATGGGCCAGGTGGGCGCTAGGTGGGCTGCAGGTAAGTCCAGGTAAACCTTTCTCTCTCTCTCCTTTTATTAATGTTTTCTATTTTCTGTCTTTGTTTTTTTGGATTTAGTATAATACTAAATCACTTTATAAAATCCTGAAATAAATTGTGGGCACATACTGGAATATTCCCAACAGCCCTCAACTATTCTCAGAATTTATTAGAGCATTTAAAATATTTATAGAATTTAAATGCCCCAATTCAAATATAATATGAATTAATTCAAAAATCCATAAATGGCCAAGAAATATGCTCATCATTTTTGGCAGAGGTTTTCACCTTTACCAGAAATCATGAACATTTCCAGAGGGCATTTTGGGTTTATTGAAAAAGATTTTATTTTGACCCTAGTTGAATTCATTAGCTGCTAGGGTTTATCAGCCCCCATTTCAAGTTTCATAAAATTTAAACATGATGCATGGATGCTAAAGCAAAAACAAGCAAGGCCTGAACTGGGGATGTGACAACTCACCCCCACTAAACAAGAATCTCGACCCGAGATTCAAGTGTAGGGTAAGACGATGGGGAACGCAACCTAACACAATCTTCATGATCCAGGTTGCCCTTCATAAGAACATTGATTCGATCACCATCATTGTCTCGATGTCTTCCTCTGAGAACTCCAACTATCAAGACAAGAAGAGGAAAGGAAAACTCTAGAAGAATTGATCTTCTCAAAGACCGAACAACTCAGGATGAACTCATTGGATGAGACATAGCAGCATCCCCGAGCTGAGACACGAGGCATACATCTATAAGGATGGAGTGGAACAGATGACAAGGGTTCACTAGGTAGGCAACAATTTCACACCCAACAAGGTGGTGAACGGTTGTCAACATAGCGAGGAGTTGAGTTGCCATGATACCACAACGGGAAACCCTAGGGATGGTGACTCGTAGATATATCCCCTTAAGTGGCAAAAAGAATTACCTTTGATTCAGAGATCATTGAAACTCTTTATACCAGCTTAAGGCAAATCACAATCGATCATTTGGAGGAGTTCGATAGAATGGCATACCCGGATTAAAATGGATTATGTGGATTACCTTGTTGAAAACAACACAAGGGATGATTTTAGTAACTGGGGAGAAGCTCAACAGTAGAGAGTGAGTCCATTGTTTGAGAAGTTATAGCATAACCGAGGAAGCTGAGAGCAAACCCAGTTAGTGCCGATGATAACACCTAGTGCTTGTGCGTGCTCTCAAGAACTTGAGCATTTCCATATTCATCAAGGTTTTACCAACATCCGTGTCAGGGATCCTGGCAACACAACTTACTACCATGATGAATAGTGGTGGACGATGCAGATGCAAAGGAAGATAACACCTTCTCAGATTCCACCTTAGCGAGGCCAAGGAAACAAAATCTGGAGGATCGACCGAGAGACATTTAGCACTCCGCTTCTAATGTTCTCCTTGATGTACTAGTGTAACCCATTCATAGATATGGTTTGATATCTAAAACACCAAGTAAAAGGTCGGACTTCAGGAACACAAAAATCCATAAGGAACGACTAGGCAGTAAATCCTACGAAATCCTTATGGGGAGGTGGCCAACTTTCTCAATCAAGATACTACAACAATAGGTCGTCCGGCTGGGTGTGTTGGCCACGACATCCACTTTACCGGGTTTCAGAGAGACCAATATTATAGTTCTTGGGAAACGTTCCAACCATCATATCCGCCTGAGCTTCAGATCTGGTTGGTAACAGGAATTTTCAGACAACATGTCTAGAAAAGAAAGGTTGCAACACAAGTCGACGAGATAAAGTTGTGAGACTCTCGGGAGATGAACTAGGATAGCAAGCTCCAAAACATGAGTTGGTTCTGCTACAAACATGTGAACATGTTGTCCGAGACAAGCATGACCACATGGTAGTCTTATAATAAAACACTACCGAGTTCTGGTTGGGAAAACATCAACAAGGATATCGAAGTCTTGTGCATGAACTAGTATTCGCACATCAACTCCTTTTCCTTGAACAATTCAATCAGTGGCTTGGTGTGCTAGGCACACATATAGAATGGAGGTAGCGAGCCTATCAAACCATAGCATACTTCGCACAAGCATGACTGACTTGACATGGTTCCAGAGGAGGCAACATTGACTTTCTCGAATTCACGGTGGCAACTTGCATCAAATGCACATGAATTAGAGGAGGTCACTTCCTTCATCCGGACATATGTTCCATGAGCGGGTCATGAAGATAATGCTTATAAAATTTTCCAACACTAGCTCAATGTTCAACATGAATCATGGAGGAGACAAGATGTTGCTGATGGGCTCAACAGCAACTCATCAGAATTTCCATATCACTGGACTTCCACCATTATGTGAACACAGTGATAGCATTGGTCAGACCAAAAGATGTAATGGTGTATGCTCGAGGAATCAACAACGAGTAAGACAACATTATGAATATCGTTGGTTCTGACTTGATTTGAGAATAGCCCACACTCAAATCAAAGTTTTGACAAGATAATTGGTCCAACAACTGATCACAGGGACCAATCGATGAAGACAACATCTTTCTTCAACATACATACAAGATATTCCTTAATATGAACTAAGTCGGAGAAGCCTTTATCTTCCAGCTCTCCAAGTTGTTGTTTAGCTTAACCAACTAGCTCAGGGGTATCCAACATGGATTCTTGGAGAAAGGGTGGTTTATAGGAATAAACCAACTTGATCACGAACTCAACATAGCGGTCAGGTGACAACCTGGTGATACTTCCGAGAAGACATTCGGAAAATCACAAACCACCGGTATGTTACTAAGCTCGAGATCAATATTGCTTTTCAGGGCAAGACGGATGATCAAATAAGCAAGGGATTTGCATAGCCCCAACTCATTGATCGAAAGGTGCACCGGAAATAAGGACTAGGTAGCACGATCTATCTTAGAATGATGATTCAAGAACCAACACACTAAGAATAAAATTATTGTCCTTTAACTACCAAGCAACGGAGTTGCTAGGAGTATAGATTGCACACATCACGATTCACTTGTCGGCATTCCGGTTGCAACAACACGGAACCGAGGAATGAACAATGATGGCAAGAAGTATTACTGCATCAAGAATTCATAAGAGGTGGTGCAATTCTCATGACACTCTTAACATAAAGATGGTAACACTCCAAGGTAGAACAGACCAGAAGCTAGATTGCATTTGATCTGCGGGATACAACTGCTTTGACCCAATCCTGGATATGGATGAGGTACTGGAGTTTGTTTCTCCTAGTCATTTCGGAATAGAATGGCTTGACGGACCACAAGAGTAGTGGCATCGATGAACACTGATGCATAACTACTCCTGAATATCAATTGATAGACGAGGTCAGAAGACAACTAAAGTGAGGCAACTCAAGGGAACATACGGTTTTTGAGTAGTGGATGCATAGGTTAGTATGTCGAAACAAGTTCAACAAGTTTCTTCCGGATAACCCATGCAGAAAAGTAGAACTGGCAGAGTCGCAATATAGAATGGAGAACTCATTGAGGGCACTCCGGTTGTGATCTTTTGATCCAACAAACTTCTGCCATAAAGTGGTTCATACTATTTGGAAGAAGGAAAAACCACGAACTTCGAGGACTATTGCAAAGGTTGCTAATAACCTAAAGGAACGAGCAAAAACTATCAGCATGAAGCAAGTAGGGTGAATCTCGGGTTCAAAACCCAGGAGTAGAATACCTACTACTAAGTGGCATCACGGGATGCTTTCGAGAATGATGGCCAGAATCATCACACTGGGAACACAAAGCATGGCTGGATTACTAGGTGATACTCTAGACACCTAGGTCATAATAATAACTCCAACATATATGTCGAGGCAATAGGGTACCTCAACTCACCGATTAGTATGGTTAATCTGGCCCAAAGGAACATCGAAACGGGAGGAAGGGATTTGCAAACGCTTCAGACTATTTAGAAACCTGGGATGACTTGGACAGCATAACGGCTGTAAATGCTCGAAAGATTGGAGACATGCTATAGAAATGGTGGCATAGCCACTCAGAAGCACAATATCAAGGTTTCGAGATCAACAGTTAACATACAGAAGTAGTAGAAACTGAACTGAGGCTTGAATCAACAATCTTATAAGTCTACGGAGTAGTAACACGTGATCCTGATAGAAAGATGAGAACGCCTAGTTTCTTAACCCAGTAGGAAGGTAAGATGACTCAAATCAGAAGGGCATGAGGTAAAGGAGTAAAAAGAGCCTTATGTTCCATCCCACAATCAATTCCCTTACATAAATAAAGAATTTCTAGACTCAACTTCGACTAGTTTGGCTTGGTAAACCTACATGCAGTCAAGCTCTGATACGAAAGCTGTCAGGACCCCGACTCAATGCCACATCGATCTAGCATGTAACACCTCATATCACTTTGCGGCCTCACGCATGGTATCCCCACGGGTGTCGCCTTACCTTTGCCCGGGACCGTTTGCGCCTTTTGGCACACGTATATGATAGTGCCGCTAGCATCCATATGATAAGGATCCCGGGCTGACATGGCTAGTCGTAAACCCAAAGTGGCACAAACTTACAGGGACAGGCATCCATGGCCCAGCATCGAACGTGTCGGTCATCAGCGAGTGAATCCAGGCTGTAGCACTGGGCTAGCAGGACTCCGGTGAACCAGGCTGTAGCGGGCTAACAGGACTCCGGTATTCATCGCGTGACATTTCCCCGAGGGGACAGACACAGGAACAAAGAAGGACACATGCCGGCCAGCCTAAGTGTTCCGGAGCAGTAGCAAGCTACTATGGCTCAGTGGAAACACTAGGAGACATTTCCCAGTAAGAGAGGCTACTAAGGATAAACAGCTAGATAGTCAGATCCCACACATACCAAGCATTTCAATAACATACACACAATATGCTCGATATGTGCAAATACAACATGGCATCACAACATGACTCTACAACTCAAGTATTTATTCAATAGGCTCCGAGGAGCGAGATATTACAAACATGGGTCACTTGACCCAGCATTCAGAGCATACAAACAACAAGCACATGCGGAAGCTTAACATGTCTGAGTACAGACATCTACAAATGAAAAGGGCCGAGAAGCCTGTCTATCTACCAGATCCTGCCGAGGGCACAAGATCGTAGCTGAGGTAACAAGCTAAACGTCGAAGTCCATGCGGTACTACTAGCGAGACTGAAGTCTCTCTGCAAAAACATAAATTAAGCAACGTGAGTACAAATGTACCCAGCAAGACTTACATCAGATCTAACTACATATGCATCATTATCAACAAGGGGATGGTGGGGTTTAACTGCAGCAAGCCAGCTTTGACTCGGTGGCTATCCTGAACTACGACTGCAAGTAACTCTTTTGAGGTAGCGCACACGAGTCCACATATTAACCATATCAATACACCACTATGGATACGCTCCCGTCTCCCTAGGAGAACGCCATCCATAGCACTCACGCTTATCTTGCGTATTTTAGAGTATCCACTTTGACTTGTCTATGAACTGTACAGGCAACCCAGAAGTCCTTTACCGCGGACACGGCTATTCGAATAGATAATGTTAATCCTGCAGGGGTGTACTTCTTCACACACGCTCTCACCACTTACCGCCGTTTACACGACATGTACTCGGCAACCTTCAAGAGGAAGCCCAGCGAGGGTGTCGGCCACGACCTGACTAACCACACAAGTCTCTCGTCCAGGTTTATCGCCTATTCCGGTTCCATCCGCAAGGAGATCCGGCCGGGGTGTCGCTCACGGCCCTAAACGATGTGTACAGGGTTCCCAAGCCCACCATCCGGGTGCTACTTGGTACACCGGGCCACTGTGCCTAGTCTGTCCCAAGCCCACCTGTACCGGGTGCCACTTGGTAGACTACTAACACTACCTACAAACACCAGAAACTAGTTGCAACTCCTGGACAGAGATCGAGTTGATTAATAAGTCGAGAGAGCTTGGAGCGCCCGGAGCCCAATGTGTGGTAGTAACTGATCATGGATCACAAACATAGAACTCAGTTCCCGAGGACGGCTGCAATGAGACAACCCACCATGTACTCCTACATGGCCTCTCAGCGCTACCTTTACCAAATCGTGTTCACACACTTAGTTCACACACAGTAGGACATGTTCACACACCTCCGATTCATCCCCGATGAATCAGACCTGACACAACTCTAAGCAATAGCAGGCATGACAACAAGCATGAATGAGTAGGCACATCAGGGCTCAAACAACTCCTACTCATGCTAGTGGGTTTCATCTATTTACTGTGGCAATGACAGGTCATGCAAAGGATAAAGGGGTTCAGCTACCGCAGCAAATAACAGATGAATCGGTATTGTCCTAATGCAGTAAAAGAGAGCAGGGGCGAGAGAGTGGGATTTTATCGGAATGAACAAGGGGGTTTTGCTTGCCTGGCACTTCTGAAGATAGTATAGTTCTTCATCGGTGTCATCGATCACATCGTCGGTACACGTCTAGTAAGAGGGGACAAACTCCGGCAACAGAGAAAGAACACAATCAATGCAATGCAATAATATGATGCATGAGTGTGACATGGCAATATGCTGTGGTTTGAGATAATGCAACTAGCAACAAGTTAAATGCAGTTGGTTTGAATCCAAGTTTCAAATTCAAACTCCATATGTGGATATTTAAATGCCATTTAAATGGTTTGTGCTAAACAGCAGCTATAAGTTGTTCTAACATGCATGAAAAAGGTACAGATGGATAGATTGGATTTTTCTGATCATTTTTCATATATAATTTATTTAATTTGGAGTTATGGATGAATTTCTATGAATTTTAGAAGTTTTGGTTATTTTCTGGAATTTCCTGAATTAAAATTAATCCAGAAAATGAGTTATGGCGTCAGCACTACGTCACTGTGACGTCAGCTGGTCAACTGACCCATTCCAGGTCAAACCTGACGTGTGGGGTCCACACGTCAGTGACATAGTTATATAACAGGATTAATTAAATTTAACTAATCAAATTAGCAGGCACTGGGCCCACTGGTAGTGTCAGCAGGGGGGTAATTAGTCCTAAACTAAATTGTTCAGGGGCGGGGCCCACATATCAGACGACCTGGGGTGGTCAAACCCCCGGTCAAAACGGTCAATGCCACCGGCGGCTTGACGCCGGCGACGGCAAACGCGGCGAAGCGCTGCGGGGTTGCTCCTCCGGTGGCTAAAAGCGCGGCGGAGGGCACCAGGGGGAAGCCCTTGCTCACCTGCATCCAGGGGAGCACGCGCCTGGACGTGGAGTGACTGGAGCTCACCGGAATGGAGCTCGCGGCGGCGCCGGAGTTCGGGCGGTGATGGTTACGGCGATGCAGCATGCGGCAGGAGCAGCGGATGGGTGTGTTTGGATCCTGGGGGCATACTAACCACGATTACGCGCTCAGAAAGGAGCTTCAGCGGCTGCAACGACGGCGGCGGCATAGCCAGCGGTGATGAGCTCTCGGGCTCGGCGACATACGCGGCTAGGGAGCGCTATCGAGTGTGGTAATAGGGGTAAATGGATCATGAGCTCACAGTGGTCACGTCGAGATGGTCAACGAGCTCGGGAAAGCGACGACAGCGACGAATCGACGATGACGGCCTTCGGTGCCCGAGGAAGAAGAAGATGATGGCGCCGTCATTGCAGGGCATCCGGTGATGCTTGGCTTGGCGAGGATGAAGCTGGCGACGATACGGATCTCGGGAACACGGAGAAGGAGCGAGGGAGTGGCTGGCCGCGGTGTTTCTGAGCGGAGTGGCCATGGCGGCTTCGGCCATGAGGGGAAAAGAGAAGGGGAGTGAGAGGGAGAGAGCAGGGAGGCAAGGGAGCGGCCGAGGGGTGTCTGCTGGCCGTTTCTCAGGCACGAGAACAGGCAAGGGGGAAGCAGGAGGTGGAAGCAGGAGGTGGAGCTCGGGCGCGCACGCGTCGACACACATCTGCCTACTGGCAGAGGTTGAGGACGGTGGGGAGTTGGGCTGGGCCTCAGCCACAGTGTTAGGCCAGGTGGGCGCTAGGTGGGCTGCAGGTAAGTCCAGGTAAACCTTTCTCTCTCTCTGTCCTTTTATTAATGTTTTCTATTTTCTATCTTTGTTTTTTGGATTTAGTAAAATACTAAATCACTTTATAAATTCCTGAAATAAATTGTGGGCACATACTGGAATATTCCCAACAGCCCTCAACTATTCTCAGAATTTATTAGAGCATTTAAAATATTTATAGAATTTAAATGCCCCAATTCAAATATAATATGAGTTAATTCAAAAATCCATAAATGGCCAAGAAATATGCTCATCATTTTTGGCAGAGGTTTTCACCTTTACCAGAAATCATGAACATTTCTAGAGGGCATTTTGGGTTTATTGAAAAATATTTTATTTTGACCCTAGTTGAATTCATTAGCTGCTAGGGTTTATCAGCCCCCATTTCAAGTTTCATAAAATTTAAACATGATGCATGGATGCTAAAGCAAAAACAAGCAAGGCCTGAACTGGGGATGTGACAACGCCTATGAAGATTCTATGCCTAGTGCCAGACTCTGTGTTCGTCTCCTTCCTCTGTCTATTTTTTACACATTAGCTGCCTTATATTTCTCTCCTTCTCCCTCCTTTTTTCTTACAAGCCTTTAAGGGCTCGCTTGCGCATTGTTCACACATAATTGACGCGCTCCCCGCGCTCATCATACCTGGGGGCTTCTCTATCAAAAGCTGGTATATACGGGCCTCATGCCCAACACATGTGTCACACTTCCGCATGTACCTTTTATTCACCATTATATGCATTGATATGACTTAAGTTTTGGCCAGGCTGGGTTGATTGGCTCCTGTGCTTACCCCTACGTTACCGATTGTTCGGCTAGGTGGTAAAGGGAGCACCTCTGCGATTGTTACTACCGGGTCAGCCGGATGTGTACCTCAGACTGGGTGAATCCGAAAGCTAGCGTTCTTAAAGGAATATTCGGTCGGTGAACTAAAAGATGATTTTTCACTTGTTTATTTATCCACCCCCAGATGCTTTTCTGCTTTTTTTACGCAGTCCGGACATGCACTTTAGGGCATGCCTCCTAGGGAAAGGAACCCCTAACGGAACTATTCTCCCTGGAAGATGTTTCTTACTAACCATGTAATATAACATAACTTGTTGGGCACTTGTCTGCTAAAGCACTAATGACCCCTACGCCTGGTCTCCACGCATGCACCGGTTCTTACATAACCGAGAGGGTATTCGGACACACTCCAGACTATTGGGTCCAGAGGTTGAAGCGAAAAGGTCCGCAATGACAAATGATCTACAATCCGGCTAGAAGGCATTTTACATGTCATTTTTAATTACATAGTCAATTTGAATGGGTATATTCTTCTTCAATACCCTCCAACAGACTGTCCAATTTACAGTCCTGTTGGGAATATTTGGTGGCCAGCTCTACCTGGCCGTACACTAAACTGACAGGGATCTCCTTCATCGGGCCCCACAGGTCCGACCTCGGCCATGTGGTTTGGGTCAGCCTTCGTATACCGCGTCTTCACCATGGCCCAGGCCTCCCTGGCGCCTTGACGACAGGCCGATATCTTCATAGTCGGAAGCGCTGCCGCGCTCCCTTTAGCTTCTCTGCAAGCTCTCCAAGGCCTTCGAGCATGGAGAGGGATGGCCACAAAGCCTGGACGATGCCTTGCATCACCTGCCGAACTCGTTCGTGCAGTTGCCCATAGAACCGGGCATTTCCTCTGCAGGCCGACCTGTCAGCATACCGACAGACATAACTCTGTCAATCTACTTCCTTGCCGAACTCTTTTTTCGAAGGTTCGTTCAAGCACTTACTAAAAATGCCGCGTCGCAGTCGCCTATTCTCCTTTACGGAATCCGACAGCTGAGCACGAACATCCTTTAGTTCCTCGCCCAGCTGGGTGTTGGCATCTTGAAGCTTGTTCTTCTCTTGCCTCACCCTTGTAAGCACGCTCTCGCCGGCCTTTAACTGTCGCAAGAGTTGTTGCTTGTCCGGGTCCACTCCAGCACCATCTGTACTGTTATTGTCAGAATTGCACACATGCCGCACTTCACAACATACTCATCTTTCGTAGCATATATTACCTGAGGGGGTCTCCTTGGCATTCCCCGCGGCGGCTAGTGCGGCCTCAAGTTGGGCCTTGCACTCTTCCAGCTCCTGGGATAGTTGCGTATTCTTTTTTGTAAGATCCTGCATAAGAAATGATCCTTAAATTAGTTATTTTAACTATTTCAAGTCTCGAGGGCTACTGACATATATAACCATCAGATTTACTCACCCGTATGTCTTTTACATACTGCTTTGTGGCTCTGGCTAGACCATTTTGAGAGGCACGGAGGTACGCATCTCCCATATTAAAGGCGTCCAACGCCTCTTGGAAAAAACACGCGTCACGAAGAACAGTCCGGCGTCGCGTGTGGTTCATGGCACTCTCCACCTTTGAATTGGTGGCAGATAGCCCATCCATGTCCTCTGTCGGAGGAGCGTCTGGCACGCGCCCCGTGTTCGCCTCCGCTCCCGGACCCGGGCTTGAAGCCTGGTCAGTGGATATAGTCCGGAGGGCGCTCTTCTTCCTAAAGACAGCATAAGCATTAGTATGCCTTGAAGGCATAAACCCTGGGCATTAAAGTCACACACCGTACCGTTGCGCCAGCGTATCGATCCGGTCTGCACTTCTTTTTAGCCCGCTTGGCCTCGATGGCCCTTGTTGTCTAGCCACCGTGGGCTCGGCCCTCCGCCTCAAGGACTTCCCCTGCAAAAATCGCTATCGGTATACGGCGATCAAAAATAAGCACGGATGGATCCTCTTGAAAGTACTAGGACTTCGGCCTCGGTTACCTTTGAGGCTGGAAGTGGTGCAGGATAATCGGCCGTAATGGCCACTAAGGTGTTGTCCTTACTCAATTGATGAAACACCCCATCGATCAGCTCCACACATAAGTCTGGGTCAATGGACCATTCCGGGTCCTCGGGTTGTGGAGGAGGGTTGTTTATCTCCTTTACAGTCTGGCGTAGCTCCTGCGTTAAAACTGCTAGACTAAGTACTTAACTATGGGAATATGAAAATGGATAGGCAAGTAAAAGTGTTCGCTTACCCAGCTTGGAGGATCGTACATAGAGAATCCGCCCCGTGGGTTGACCCGGAGGAATTCCTCCTCTTCTCCCTTGTACAAAGCGGATAAGATCTTCATTAGGGTGGCAGCTAATCTGGCCCCTTGCGACCGCACCGGGTGGCGTCGTCCTCCCCATTGAAATCCCACATGGGGTGGCCTCTGTACTGAAGCGGCTGCACCCCTCGCGTAATGCATGTGTCCATGACCTCGATCATGGTCAGTCCGGAATGAGCTAACAACCTTATCCGGCTCATCAAGTAAAGGACGTCCCTGTCAGTTTCCCTCTGAGGGCTCCGTGGACGCCAGCTCAGGCGTTTCTTCAAGGGAGCCTTATCGAACTCAGGGAGACCGATCCGTATAGGGTCCGGCAGGGGGACGTCTTCTATATAAAACCATTCTGAAGGCCAGTCCTCAAACACCTTCTTTGGGGTTCCGGATAGATATCCAGTCCCGGTGATACGCCATAGTTCGGCTCGGTCCACTTGATAAATCGCCCCTACTGAGAACGGGGCACGAGGCAGAACAACTTCTTCCACAGCGCGAAATGGGCCTCGGTGCCCAAAAATAGCTCGTAAAGGGCCACGAAGCCCGTGATATGCAATATGGAGGCAGACGTGAGGTCATGTAGCTGGAGGCCATAGAACTCCAGAAGCCCCCGGAGAAACGGATGAATTGGAAATCCGAGCCCTCTTATTAAATAAGAGACAAGGCATACCCTCTCCCCTTTGGAGGGATTGGGGACGCTCTCCGCCTGCTCTCCGCCATTATAGGTGGCGATCCCGGCTCGAACTAGGACCATGTATGCTGGGGGGAGGAGCCCCTTGGTTTGGAGCGCTACTAGCTTGCTATGCGGGATGGAACATCTCTCCCAACCTCCAGGCCGAGGGCTAGAGGGGCGAGAGGAGGAGCTGCATTGACCGGCCATGATGGAATGGATCTCTGTCGAATGTGCTTCGATGAATGCTCGTGGAGGGAAGATGGTGTGATTCGGATCTAAATCCTCGTCTCTTTTATAGGCGGCCCATTTACACAGCTAGGGGGGTAAATGAGAAAAGGACCCCTGTCTTTTCGCATTCTTTTGACACGTGGAGGATGGCCATTATTGGGCGCGGAAGCCAAGGAGCGCAACATTCATCAGAAGCCGAACACTATTCGACATGTATATGGGATTTGGAGAAGAACCCGCCTTGCAATGCCGAAGACAAATCTACGCGCCGGACTTATCGTCATTTGAAGCCTGGTTCGGGGGCTACCGAGGGAGTTCCGGATTAGGGGGTGTCCAAATGGCCGGACTATGGCCTTTGGCCGGACTCCCGGACTATGAAGATACAAGATTGAAGACTTCGTCCCGTGTCCGGATAGGACTTCCCTTGGCGTGGAAGGCAAGCTTGGCGATACGATATGTAGATCTCCTCCCATTGTAACCGACTTGGTGTAACCCTAGCCCTTTCCGGTGTCTATATAAACCGGAGAGCTTTAGTCCGTAGGACAAACAACAATCATACCATAGGTTAGCTTCTAGGGTTTAGCCTCTCTGATCTCGTGGTAGATCAACTCTTGTACTACCCATATCATTAATATTAATCAAGAAGGAGTAGGGTTTTACCTCCATCGAGAGGGCCCGAACCTGGGTAAAAACATCGTGTCCCTTGTCTCCTGTTACCATCCGCCTAGACGCACAGTTCGGGAACCCCTACTCGAGATCCGCCGGTTTTGACACCGACACCCACCATTTACTAAAAAAGATCAGATCTATATTTAATCTTACCAACAAGTAGAATACACAAACAATGCCAGTGCAGAAGTGTAGCCCATTGCTCTTGTCAGTACATTTTGTCCTGTAACACTTGTACTTCCAGGGATTGGTAGTTGATTATGTAGCATCAATCTGCATCTTATCTTCATTATCCTCTATCCCTTCTAGTACTATCATATCTATAATTACTCTCTACAAAATGTAGAGTACAGGCAATGCTTATGAAGAAGATTCTATGCTGAAATTCTTGAGTTATCCTTCCCTTGACATGGAGAAGGGCATTATAAAGCCGGTGTTAACTGTCAATGTAAGTTAGTCCTTCTAAAGCCTTTATCCTCAACTGCTGTTTAATTTGCTCATACTCCCTATCGTTTACTGCTGTTTAGTTTGCTGTTTCTACCAAAATGCATGTTCATAAGAACCGTAAGTTCTAAGTTTTACTTGTAAAACCAAATTTCTTTTTCATACCATGCACATCACTTAATACTCCCTATATGTATGCTTGGTTTTGTGGATCTATAATCCAGTGTGTGGTGAAGCAGCCCACGTTTGCACCTTGTCATCTCCTGTTTTATCTTACTGATGTGGCTGATGATATGAACAACATGCCATGCACATTATCCAAAATAGATACAATGATTTTCTTTGCCCTTCATCTATGCTTGTTATGTTGACATGGTAATCCAGCAGTGTGGTGAAGCTCCCTGCATTATGAACAATGCGAAATTATGCTACTGATATTTTGAACTTACTCTTTATTTTCTAATTTGAAATTGGATAGAATTGAGAGAACAATTATCATCTTTGTTTATACACCTGCAAAACCTGTCATCTCTCTACTTTGTTTCAGGGTGATATGCCTGATGGCATGCACAAGTCTGCTGAAGGCTGTGAGACAAACCCAACATATATTGCAGCAAATAAGGCAAAACATCTTGAAGATAGCGAGACAACCCCAAAGTCTTGTCTTGATGCAGTGTTCAAGTTACTTGAGACTAACAGTCAGACAAGCTCACAGAATTCATTGTCTGAATCAGTTTGACTTCTTCAGTTCCAAGTTCTAGCAGAAAGGCATTCTGCAACTCAACTTCGACTTGAAGTCCTATCTCTAAGGAAGATTGCAGAGAACACCAATGAGAACCTCATCGCTAAACAGCTACACATCGAAGCTATGACCGACATGCTAGGCCGGTCTCACAGCCTTGCTCAGCAGTTGCCCCGCAAGGCTAACCTTTCTTGAACTGTCTTGTAAGTGGTATTGGTTCAGTATTATTTTGTTACGCTGCAATGGTGCCCAGTTTTTGTAATCTGCTTCTTCGTTGCGCTTTATGATCACTGGTGGCGAACTTCGATGCCCAGTGGATGTAATATACCTTAAATCATTTATTGTATAGTGTAGGTTTATTCTTAGTTACTATGCCGTAATTTATTTATTGTATAGAGTAGGTTTGTTCTTAATTCCTACTAGTTACTGCCATCATTCGCTATCTGCAAAAAAATCAGATGTAGTCGACCGGGCCGAAACATTCGACTCTAATGGGCCAGGTTTTTAGCGGGGCACAATTGGGCCGGCCTGCGTCTTTCTTGGGCCCGAATGATTGGGGCCTTCACACATTGCGCCAGGCCCAAACTTACACCGGCCTATATTTTAGTTGGGCCTTTTGTCGACCCAGCGCTTAGTTTAGCCCAGGTAGCATTGGGCCATTAACAGGCTGAATATTGTACTAGCCTGTTACGGCCGAGATGAAACCATTGGCCTTTAGCAGGCCAAAATGCATGTTGGGCCTCAATTTTCACTAGCCATCGACGGGCCTTCAGCAGGCCGAAATGTAGACCGGGCCATTATGGGCCCAGTTAGCTCACGGGCCGTTACCAGGCCGAAACATATCTCGGGCCTTAGTTGGCCCACTGATATCATGGGCCTTTAAGAGGCCGAAAGCTTAGTACAGGCATCAACGGGTCGAATTACGCGACAGGCCTTTAACAGGCCCAAAGTCACGTTGGGCTTAACTATTGCCACCTTTAGCACGGGCCGTTAGTGGGCCCGATGTCCCGTCAGACCATATATGGCCCATGGGCAGCACGGGCCATTCCTAGGCCAAAAGTCACACCGGGCTGAAATGGGCCCAAGTCTACATGAGGCCTCTAACAGGCCGAAAGTCACTGGGCTGTAGTTGAGCCTGAATATTCGGCGAACAATTAACGGGCCAGATCTGGCTTCGGGCCGCAAATGGGCCCAAATATTGGACGAACAATTAATGGGCCAGATCTGGCTTCGGGTCGTAAATGGGCCCAAATATTGGGCGAATAATTAACGGGCCAGATCTGGTTTCGAGCCGTAAATGGGCCTTTATTAAGCAGGCCGTTATTGGGCTAGCCCACTAATACCTGATTAAGTTCTAAGTGCCTTTGACTAGGTCGGCCTTTTTAACCTATATGGGCCTCTGTTGGGCCCAGCCATGTGTCGACGTACCATAGGCATGTCTCCTCCAATGGACGGGTGACATCTGGCCCATTGATGAGCTGACAGGTGTTCCCTTCGGCCTATCAGAATTTTACACGTGGAAATTTCCCATTAGTCGTGGCTGTTAACGGGTTATTGGATCCAAAATCCGACCCGATAGCTTAATGGCGTTCCGTTACGGTGGATGCCATGTGTCGGTCACCCTTGACGAAAGCACTTCTGTGACGCGCGATTTATCGTCATGGAAGTGGACATTTCCATGATGATAATTTTGGTAATGTCATGGAACACTTTTACGATAGCACAGGTATGACTATCTTGATTATGTCATAAAATCGTCATGGATGTACATTCATGACAAAAAACCCGACCTACTATGACAAACACGTATCATCACGGAAGTGTATTTTTTTGTAGTGCTCCATCCTCACCCCGGAGCCACCCCAACATCTCTCGTCCTCCTCCCGTGGTTGTTTGCCACGAACTCCCTAGAGGCTGAAGCTCTCCTCCGCCACGGCTCCCTATTCTGTCTGCTCCACTATTCTCCGGCGTGGGAAGATCACTTAGTCGGGTGCTGCTCGTCTCCCCGAGCTCATCGGTGTGCTGCACGGCTCGGGGTATGGCCGGAGTCAGCCGGGCGAGCGCCGGCGCCGACGACCTATCCTCTATCATGTGCACGGTGTCGGGGAAAGAAGAAGGAGGAGCGGGAGGAGGGAGTTGACTGCGCGTGGACCTCGCGACCCGACGCGTCAGTGGCTCGGTAAGCCGGCCCCGCCTTTGCCACGCTGGATAAGTGGAGGCGTAATCCGCTTACGTCTTCGCTTATCAAAAGCGTATTCCTCCTCTAGTTCAGCCCAAAATGCATTTTCACTTTCAGGAAACGTATTTCCTTCTAATACGCTTTCTATTCTTCTGTCCGGGCCCTGTTTGAAAATATTTTCATTACAGATAGGTCCCAGCGAGAAAAACAATTGTATTTTCGCAGCCACAACTCCAAATGAGGTGAATCCAATGCCCACTTCTTCGTCTCGTCGAGCCCGTTCTGTTGGTATCATTTTCATTATGTTTCAACATTCTGAAAATGACCATTTTGCCCTTGCTGTTAACCAGCCCCTTTCGAGAGAGAATGTTTTCTGGGGGCTCTTTCCGCGATCTTTCTGCGCTTCTCCCCGGTGTATTCTTCATCCCCAGGCAAGCCACAACCACCATTTGCATGATAGACATGTAGTAGCATTGGTTTTCAACTTGAATCTTTAATAACTGTATGCTTGTTTTGCTACTACTGTCGTTATTTCGGTTATGCTTATGGATCGGTGGTTACCGTCATGCGTTGTTTTCTTGCACTCTGTTATCATGACTTATTTGCTAGTATTACTTTCATATTGCCATGCTTGATAATAGCACCTGTTGGGTTGGTCATGTTCTTCGGTGCATGACTAACGTCGGTTACCGACTATCGTTAAAATGCTTCGTTCCTTGTTGTTAGTTGGTTAAGTGTTTACTTGGTTATGTTATTGATGTGTTCTTGTATGGTACTTAATGTTGATGATAAGGGTCATGTTATGCTATGAGTAGTGTTGTACTTGTAATATTCATGCTCATCATTATGCCATGCTCAGTTTGATATGAATCATTGTTGATATGGTGGATAGTTATGCTGTACACTCATGCTTATGTTGATATCATACTCATGCATCGTAATTGCATCATGTTATTTTATCATGGCTCAACATATTGCATTCAAGTTTAACTGGATTAAATTAAACTTGAACAACTGTTGGCTGAGTCATGGTGCCACCATATCAAGCTGACCAGTGCAACCACACTTACCTTTATGGGAAGGTCCTAAATGGGTCTATTGTCATGCCTCTCGCTGATGCCTCCAACAGGGAAGGTTATGGGCGCGCGCTACCCTGATTAGGTAGGCGGACATAAGCCTTGTGTGCCCGTTGTTGTTGTTATGTGCGCATGTCCCCGTTTGGGACAGTTTATTGTTTCGGCCACCATGGTGGCCGTTGGGGTCTTTGGTAGACACGGGGCCACGCAGGACTAGCCCAGTGGGGAGTGAGTCGGAGTGGCCGGGAGAGTGTCATGGCAGTAGATCAGTTTTGTTGGAACATCATCAGTCCACCCGAATGGGAGTGTGAGGCCATGGGTTTCATGGTGTGGGTACAGTGTACTAACCTCTGTAGAGTGAATATTAAATCTATCGATAGCCGTGCCCGCGGATAAGGGCCCAGTTCGTGTCGGTCACACTATGGGTCAACATTATTAACAATAACTTGATTAATGACAACCCCGATTTGATGATTAGATAAGTTGGTTGTGATCGCCGAAAAGATCACCGTTTGAGGCCAAGTGTTGGTCATGGTTTTCATCGCCGGAAAGATCACCGTTAGGTTACAAGGTAACCCGTTGAACCAAGAGTGGTTCCGTTTGTGATCATGAGATGATTACCGTGGTATCAAGGATACTGAGTTGTTGGATATTCGTGATGTTGTGTGAGAATCGTGGGTAAAGATCGAGCTCCTGGTGGTCATTTAATGATTACTATGGTATTGTTTATACCAAGCTTGATTTGATCCTGAGATGATCGTGTGATGTCCGAGGTTGGTAAGTGCTGCATGTGATGGTTACAAGATAACCCGAGCAGAGTAAGTGGGTGCATGATAATGTCATCATGTTGCATGATAGTGTCATCATGTTTATATGTCCATTACATGCTCATATTGTCCTAGCTGTATCATGTTGTTCAGGCTATGTTGTTCAGATAATATAATGTTAATCCGTGTTTAACCTGTAATTTCCATGTTGTTGTTTGTCTTGAATGCTTCTGGTTATTGTGAGCTTGCAAGTACATTCAATGTACTGACCTGGTGTGTCATGCCAGTTTGCAGGTCATGCCAGATGTGATTGCTTGATTGCTTGTCGTGGTTTCCGTTCGTGCGAGCTAGGATAAGCGTTCCAGCCAGAGTCCCTGCGGAGTGGAGTTCACCACCGTCGTCGTTGTTCCATTGCCAGTAGTTTTTCCGCTGCTTCGAGTTGTTCTGCTGCTTGCATAGAGCAACTGAGGATGGCGTAGTGTTGTTGTGCCCATGTTATTCATTGTAATATCGGAGACCTTGTATTAATATTCGTGTAATAATAGAAAGCTGGTTTGTTCTATGCAAGGCAGTGCCGTATTCCAAAAGACTTCTCCTTGATCTCTGGGCTGGAATACGGGGCGTTCCGGTTTCTCTGAGCCAGGGTGCCACATCGCTTGGTATTAGAGCAGGTCTGGCTGTAGGACGCCCTAGTCAGCGCGAGCGGTAGAAACCGGTAGAAATCGATAGTTTAAAGTCCGTCTTGTTTATTGCTTTTGGTTGCTGCATTTGTTTGTTGCATAACATGCATATAGCCTTAGTATTTGTTGCTAACGGTTTATCTGGTGAGTGTAGCTGGCATCGGTTCGGATCCACTATAGCTCAGCCTTTACATCTCTCTAGTTTTCTTTTCTTGCTCGTTCTTCAGTGTTTGGTGTCATTTTTGTCCCAGCAGAGTGATGCCAAGTGATCCCGACACCGTTTGCAAAACTGGTGCTCAGGTATCTTGCCGATATCCTCCTTTCAGCCCCGCCTATCGCTTCGGTGATGGACATGCTTCTATCCGAATCACTCTTTCATTTTGTCATGTGGGTAACCCTTAATAATCTTAGTTATCAAGAAAGGGCAATGTCAGCAGCCTCAGTTTTCCCCCGCTATCCTATTCCTTGGACGAGTACGAATCTTTTTCGGTCCGCTTGATAATAATGTGGTTGCGACCTTCGTGTCCCACTATAGGTTTATCAAGTGCGTCCTCGCCTCCGTGCTAGTCCAGGTTGCTGCTTGGCTAAGCTAACACTTGGTGTATCCCTATTTACACCAATTCTTCCACACATTTATTCGTCCTCGTGCACACCGTCACAACATGCTAGATCGTAGAATCGGAGATCCTGCGAGATTTGTGTGCTTAAGTAGGAATGCATATTGTGTGACTAGCAGTAATATGTGACATTGATTGTGTGTGAATTGATTGTTGTTGTGTGCTTTTGTTTAGTTGAGTTTTCTTTTGCTTCTTTCTTTTTGGGCCCCAATGTTACATTATTTCCCCCCTATAAAGAGTTGCTCATCAACTGACACTGGACTCGAAGAAGTAATAAGGATTTCAAATATTTGGAAACTCAGCTAAACAGAATGGAATTCTTAGCCGACTGCAGTGAAATGGGGAATTTTATTTTAAGGCTGATAATCAATTTGGCATTAGTATGCACTCCTCACAACAGTATGGATAATTCAAGTCTACATCAGTACAAAATCCTCATAGCAGTAATGATCAGGCCAGCAGCAAGGCAAGTCAGGTACAAGATCAATGGTATATTTTCAGTCAAAGGTATGGACCATATACAAAAATTTTGGCTTAGCAATGCATGTTGCTTGAAATATGTTATCATCCAAAATAAGGTCAGAATGTGATATGCTCAAGGAAGACAGTCAAACAAATTTTCTCTTGCAAATAATCAGCCACCGAATATTATGGACATGTGTGTAGATTTCAGTCTGCATATTAATATGAAGCTTTGGATGTAAGAAACTCAGTATTCTTTCACACACTATCGGAAGAAATTTATGATGCAAGGCTCCTCGATTTTCCTCAGCATGATATGTGAACAGTTTCTGGTCCAAGATACTCGGCCTTTCTCAGCAAGATACCTCGGTAAAAGCTTCTGACAGACGGAAATGAATTTTTCTCAACAAGCAAACCTGAGGAGGAGTGTCTCAAGTACGGAACTCAGGCTTATCCAGCATAATAATCAGACCAAGCTTCATGTATAAGCTATAGAGCCTTCTTCGACACGATACCCAGACAAAAGATTTGAGCAGAAGTTAACAAGTCTTCCTCAGCAAGCTACTCGGATGGCTTCTCTTGTAAGCGAATTAGTCCGCGTCAGTACCACACTATTGCACTGCCCTCAGAGATTATGCGGTGAGTTGGCAATATATGGGCAGTACCTCTCAAGAGTCAGATCCGCAATATTTTTGGTCAGAAGCACAAATTAGTCAAAACATATGCCTACCTCAAGGATCAAGTGTTCGGTTGCGTATGATTCTTACACATATGGTGAGAATACATCCCCAATCATATCAGTCACTCATAGGAGGTACGACAAGGATCCAACCGATATACCTAAGTAAAGTTCGGATCCCACAGCCTCACGAATCATGCAAATGAAGATAAGTAGAGATTCACATCTTATGTAATACAAGGATCTACAAGATCTGGATAAGACATCACAAAATCAACAGTCTTGACAATGGCCACCAAGGTCAATATTCCCACATCGACAAGGAGATCTCATGAACTCTTGTCAACCTCTTGTATGGTTGGCCTCAACGAAGAGCTCTGTACAACTACAAGCCCCGAGTATATGTCATATACGTGCGGAACCCAAGCACCAGCAGTAATGACAAAAATATTGCACTAGCCATGAGCATGGCCATACGAAGAGTCAAGGACAGGTGTGGCCAAGTTATGCTAACGAAGAAAATCATGACTGTCGGTGTCAAAACCGGCAGATCTCGGGTAGGGTGTCCCGAACTGTGCGTCTAGGAGGATGGTAACAGGAGACAAGGGACACGATGTTTTTACCCAGGTTCGGGCCCTCTCGGTGGAGGTAAAACCCTACTCCTGCTTGATTAATATTGATGATATGGGTAGTACAAGAGTTGATCTACCACGAGATCAAAGAGGCTAAACCCTAGAAGCTAGAATAAGGTATGATTGTTGTTCGTCCTACGGACTAAAACTCTCCGGTTTATATAGACATCGGAGAGGGCTAGGGTTACACAAAGTCAGTTACAATGGGAGGAGATCTTCATATCATATCGCCAAGCTTGCCTTCCACGCCAAGGAAAGTCCCATCCGGACACGGGACGAAGTCTTCAATCTTGTATCTTCATAGTCCGGGAGTCCGGCCAAAGGTCATAGTCCGGCCATCCGGACACCCCCTAATCTAGGACTCCCTCAGTAGCCCCTGAACCAGGTTTCAATGACGACGAGTCCGACGCGCAAATTGTCTTCGGCATTGCAGGGCGGGTTCCTCCTCCGAATACTTCATAGAAGATGTTGAACACAAGGATAGTGTCCGGCTCTGCAAAAATAAGTTCCACATACCATCATAGAGATAATAATATCTGCACAAATCTAATCTGCTGACGTATTCCGCAGCGCGATGTCACACCACGGCCAAGCCTTTATTCGAGTCGTTTTACTGTTCCACCTCAGCGCGTGTAGTGAGGCGGTTTCCTTGGCATGTCTTGTCAAAGCAGAGATCGTGTCCCCTTATTCCGGGATTCTCATCAATACGGGCGTGGGTAACCCAACCGCGCCCTTTGGTATGATTCTCTAATTGAAAGCGAGTCCCAAACGGTTATGGGGAGGGCTCTTGGTATTCGACTCCTTTATAAAGAGACCAAGGCTCGAATCCTTTCTTTTTCAATCCAATCGAATCCGCCCCTCGCCTCGAGTTCCAACAATCAAAGCTCTAACTTTAGGCGCTTCGGACCTTCGATGATGTCCGGCTCCGACCTTCAAGGCCGGTGGGTGCCTTCCTCCATGACGGAAGAAGACGTGCGAAAGCTGAGAGATGCCAGGTATCTAACCAGTGAAATCTCGCATAGGCTGCCTACTCAAGGGCAGGCCATTCCCTCTCCCCAGCCTGGTGAGAGCGTGGTGTTCACATCTTACTTCCTTCGGGGGCTAGGCTTCCCGTTTGATCCCTTCGTGAGGGGGCTGATGTTCTATTACGGGCTCGAATTTCACGACTTAGCTTTGGAGTCCATCCTCCAAATTTCATCATTCATCATCGTGTGTGAGGCCTTCCTCCATATCACTCCTCACTTTGGATTGTGGCTTAGAACCTTCAAGGTGGAGCCGAAGATGATAAAAGGGCAGCATGCTGATTGCGGAGGAGCTATTGTAAGCAAGATAGCCGGTGCTCCTTGGCCCGAGGGCACTTTCCAAGAGGAGTTCGGCTTATGGCAACAGGACTGGTTTTACATCACAGCCCCCAGGGGCACCACATGGGTGGCGCCACCTGCTTTCCGCTTGGGTCCCCCACCACAGCGAGCATCATGGGTCAATGAAGGGCTTATCTGGGGGCCATCCAAAGACATGCCCCTACTGCAGGACCGCATTCGGGATCTCCTAGAAAGAGATATTAACTTGACCGTAGTGGCGCAAGTTATGCTGATTCGCCGCATGCTGCCCTGCAAACATCGCGCTTTCCGCCTGTGGGAATTTAATCCGGAGGAACCACGAGTCCTCCAACATTTTATGGGTGCGACACCCGTGAAGATGTACAAATTGTTCTTTGGATCACAAGCAAGGTGTCCGGATTTGTCCAAGGATGCAGGTCTGAGCTGCAATCGCCCGGATGCTAAGGTAAGTAGCCCCGTATTTGGATACACCATCCGTATTTTCATCATAAAGTTGCCCTTTAACAGAGTCCCTTGAATAGGAGTGGATAGCGAAGGCAAAACTTATTAGGTGTCCAGCCCCCCTGCCTGAGATCGCGTCGGATCCTGTGTTAACCAGGATGCTGGAGATTATGCTTTTGACAGAGGGCGAAGAGGGGAACCAAGGAGCTACCGCCTCCACGGAGGAGACCGTCAGGAAGGGAGGAATCGACACTTCCCCCAACCTGGGAAAGAAAAGGAGTGCCTCTGAAGACCCGAAGGGGATGACCTCGAAACGGGGGAAGAAATCTTCGTCAGAGGGTCCGGCGCCGGAGACTGCCCCGGCCGCATTGCGCCCTCAAGGGGATCAGCTTTCCTCCGAGCCATAAGTAGAGAGAGGGCTTCAAAAATGAGTAGCATCCCTATTTTATTTCTGAGGAAGGTAACCAAAATATTACCTTGCTGTTCGGATCTCAACCCTTCTCAGCAGACCTCGTCTTCAGGGGATCTTCGTCCGGAGATGATGGAGAGCGAAATGCCTCCCCTAGCTGCACCGACTTACGAGGAAGGCGACCCTGAAGTGTCATTGGTGCGCGGTCGGAGAGGCTGAGGGATCTGCTTGGGCGAGCGTCCGTCTCACAAGAACACCGTATGTTGATGAACATGGTGATAGGAAGGATTTCATCCGCAGAAAGCAGATTGTACGAGGCCGCCAGGAGTTTACTGACAGGCTTTGAGGTACGTGAAAAGGTGTACCTTTTGATAGAGCTGCATATAAAATGTGTCCTGTATAAATAGTAGCCCCTGAGACTTTGTGCGTCGTCAAGAGTGATGGCGCACAGAGGATCATAACCCCAGGTATAAAATGTTACGTTTTTATGAAGGTGGCGAGGCGTTCGGTGGCTAGCCGGACTGATGAATCTGCCGAGCTAAAGCGTCAACTTGACGTGGCGGATGCCGACATCGCGCTTATACATAAGCGGCTAGATGAGGCACAAGGTATGCTCCACAGACATCTGATAAGAGGAGTGTGATGCTCGTGCCTTACAATATATGTGCTTAATGCAGATAGTGCTGCTGCCGTGGAGAACCTTCGGGTGGAACTTGCCCGAGCCAAGGAGCAAGCATGGAAAAGTGATGTGGCTGCCGTTAAGGCGGCTGAAGAGCTGAAAGCCGAACAGGCTACTCATTGCCAGAGCAAGAAGGTAATAGCCGAGATGGCTATAAAATTGAAGGATGCTGCCGAGCGCTATAAATTTCTCAAATAAGAAGAAAGGGCGGCTCAGAAGGACCTTGAGAAGATCACTGCTGAGGCCAAGGATACTCGCTCTGCAATGAGAGCTATGAAGGAGGAGCTGCGTCAGACCGGAGATATCACGGCTGGAAGGCCCTATATGCTGCGGATGAAGTTCGGGGATCCTAGGTATGCTCCCTTAGACCGGCAGTGGAGTGCGGAAAACACTTATCTGGATTTGGCAGCGAGTGCGGCAGACGTAACCGAACACTTCCGAGGTCGAGGTGACCATAAATTGGAAGAACTTTTTTGGTCGCAGTTCCACAATACCGAATGCCTACTTTTGGTATCCGACCGTTTGGCCGCCTGGGCAGAGCTGAACAGATTATCCGGACTCGCCATGAACTATGTTGTGAGTCGTTTGTGGTCGGGAGAGCCAAAGCCGAAGAGTTATTTTGGATTGGTGCAGCAGTTCCTTGGTTCTTTGTCGTATGTTAATGCAATGAAGAGGTCGGTGTGCATAGAGGGTGCACAAATGGCTCTTGCCCGTGTCAAGACATACTGGGCGGATATGAAGGCCAGTGTTGTTGCATCCCGGGATTCGGACGAAGGTCGGGTACCTGCCAGGCACTACTTTGAGGAAGTTCTTCCGGGCGCTCGTTTAATATAAGCGCAGTGCTCGAAGGATGTTGTGTTTGAATAGCATGTGCTATTGTAAAAGAAATATTATGATAGAATATAAAAGCTTTTTATACTTGTGCTTGCAAGAATTATAATACCTCCTGTGCGGCCGTTAATGTATATGTGTATATAACCTGAAAGATGGCAGTCGTTGGCTTCAGCCCCCATGCATATAATGCGGGGGTGTTCGCAAAAAAGGCGCCTTACCACACTTAATCCAACGTCTTGGTCCTACAAAGGAGGTGATAGCGCAGCGAACTAGGCAACCGGACTATAATGCTTTATCACTTTCACTTAGCCATAGGAGTTTGACATTGGGGCTACTCAATAGCCCCTAAAGGCACCACGCTCGCCCGAATTCGGGGCGCATGTGTGCCTGACTGGGAAGCGGTCCTTCGTTAATGCGTAGGAATCCTAAAGATTCCAAGAGTCATCGAGTGGTTGACCAGTCTCTCGCTATATCATGACAGTCAGTTTTCGGCTTTCTCTACTGAGGTGATCGCCTGGCCGAACCGGGGCACAATGGCAGTAGTTCTCCCGGTGCCGCGTTAGTCGATATAACGGAATGTAAGGCAGCAAAACATAGGAGCCGGGCAAACCCAACATTTGACCAAAGACATGATTCAGAGCTGATGCATATAAGGCCAAACTCGCGATGCCGAACACTCCCTAAGGTATTCGGTCTTTATGAAGACGGGCCAAAATAGAGCCCTTGGTAAAAAAAAGCCCCTGGTGTCCAGGTACGCGCAAAATTCTGGCATGGCCACATGCCAAGACGCCAGCCTCCTCCTCGGTTATAGTGAAAACCGTGGGATGTTGTCAATAAGAGACAGTAAAAAAGGTTTACGCAGGGTCTTAATCTGAAAAGAATCCTTGAAACGGGTCCCTACTGCACGTCTGCGCCTGTGTGTTCATTGTGCTGTATCCTGGACGGGCGTAGCATGATGTTCGTCTGCGAAAGAGATGAACTTAGTGAAAAATAAGCGTGCGAGAAATCTATATTAAAATAAACAAAATATAGTTGGAGCAAGAATTGAGCCGTATTGTCTGCTGGCGTGAACACGCGGAGCCCCTTGTACAGGGTTATGCGGCTATTAAACCTATGTATGTTTACGCCGGACTCGTCGAGCAGTGTCCGGGATAGTAGGGCTGGATTAGTGTGCGGCTGTCCAGGCGGCCGCACCTTTACCCGTACTTTGGGGGTCAATTGATATTCCCCTGCAATGAGATGATGCCTCGTGGGCCGGGCATTTTAAGTGTAAGGGATGCATAATGCGGTATTGCGTTAAAGCGAGCGAAAGCCTCACGTCCAGGCAGCACTTGATAGCGGCTTACGAATGGGGCGATGTGGAATGTTAGCTTTTCGCTTCGGAAGTTGTCGGGTGAGCCGAACGTGACTTCTAACGAAAGGGAACCCATACTCTGGGTATCTGGACCCGGCGTGACTCCTTGAAAGGAAGTGTTGCCATGGCGGATTATAGCTGGGTTTACCCCTAGTTTGCGGATTGTGTCCTGATATAACAGGTTTAAGTCACTGCCGCCGTCCATAAGGACTTTTGTAAATTGGAGTCCATCAATAATCGGATTCAAGACCAAGGCAGTCCAACCTGTGTTACGGGCTCCTCTAGAGTAATCCTGATGATCAAAGGTGATTGGTTGTAACAACCAGTGACGATGTTCTTCTAGGGCTGGCTGTATGGCGCGTGTCTTCGTAAGCGCCGTTCTGTTTTTCCCTTTTGTCATCTGAAGTGAATTTACTGTTTTGACTTCTTGTGGGAACTTCTTTTGTTCTCCGGTGTTCTACTTGTGGGGTGCGACGTCATCCTTGCTTGGTGTGTCGAGCCCCTTGTGTTCGGCGTTGAGTTTGCCGGACTGCTTGAAGACCCAACAATCTCTGTGGGTATGGTTTGTAGGTCTCCCGGGAGTACTGTGGATTTGACATATTTTGTCCAGGATTTTGTTGAGGTTAGACAGCTCGTCCCTGTCATCTTTGGGTGGCGGCTTTTTCTGATTTTGCCGAGAGCTTTTGAATCCGGCGTTGACTGCCGTGCTCATCGGGTTGCTATCCTTGATTTGGCGCTGTTCTTTGTTACGGCGCGGTTTCCCGTTTCCATCTCTGAGTTTGGATGTGCTCGGGTCGCTGGTGCTACTTCTTGCCAACCAGCTGTCCTCTCCTGTGCAAAAGCGGGTCATGAGGCTTGTTAATGCGGCCATTGTTTTTGGCTTTTCTTGGCCGAGGTGTCTGGCGAGCCATTCGTCTCGGACGCTATGTTTGAAAGCTGCTAGGGCCTCGGCGTCCGGACAGTCGACTATCTGATTCTTTTTAGTAAGGAATCTGTTCCAGAGTTTCCGGGCTGACTCTCTGGGCTACTGAGTTATATGACTCAGTTCATCTGCATCCGGAGGTCGGACATAGGTCCCTTGAAAATTTGCCCGGAAAGCATCCTCGAGCGCTTCCAAACTTCCCATGGTGTTTTCGGGAAGGCTTTTAAGCCAATGTCGGGCTGGCCCTTTGAGCTTAATGGGTAAGTATTTTATGGCGTGGAGGTCATCTCCTCTGGCCATGTGTATGTGGAGGATATAATCCTTGATCCAGACTCCAGGGTCTGTTGTTCCGTCATATGCTTCTATGTTCACAGGCTTGAATCCCGCTGGAAATTCATGATCCAGCACCTCATCGGTAAAACATAGGGGATGTGCGGCGCCCCTGTATGTAGGTGTGCCGCAATGTTCGGATATTTTTTGCATTGCATTGCTCACTGGAGCTTGCTTTCTTGGCCCATAGATGGATCTGGTTGGGCCAGTTTTTTCATGCGAATCCTTGGGCGGATCGCGCGCCACATTGAGTGCGGCGCCCTTTGTCGATTGAGATCGATCGTGGGGTCGTCTATCCGACCTTGTGGCTTCCTTATTTTTTGACTGTTGGGGCTCTATGGCCTCTTCATCAAATTCCCATAGTAGTTTCCGCTTCGGATAGCTCTTTGTGTGACGACTGCTGCCGTACTTGTGTGCGGTATTGAGTACTTTGCCCCATCTGATCCTGAGTGCATCTTCTGATGTTTTGAGCCTCCGCTTCTGCTTTTTCAGGCACGTGCAGTGGCAACGAGCCTTTGGTGGAGGTTCTGATGTTCCAGCAATTTGTCCGGCGTGAGGTCGTCCGGACTATTATCTTTCCCGAGGATGGGTTGTTAGGATTGTCTGCCCTGTTTGGACGGTTGCTCGATGGCATGTTCATCTTCCGTTGATTCGCCCTGCTCTATGGCTGGGTCTTTGTCGAGGTGGGGCCTGGCGTGGCGCTTACACCGCCGCTCTGACTATTTTTCGAGGGAGCGATCCCTGGTTGCGCCCTTTTGATCCTCGTAGTCATTTCTTTTAGGTGTGTCCACCATGTATACATCGTATGACGAGGTGGCCTTCTAGTTCCCTATAGGTGCTGGTTCTTGGTCGTCTCGTTCATCGGCATCCATACCGTCGATGTCTTTGGAGTCGAAGTCGAGCATGTCGGTTAGATCGTCGAAAGTGGCTACAAAGTGGGTGGTGGGTGGGTTTCAAATTTCTTTATCGTCCGCATCCCAACCCTGCTGAACATAGTCCGGCCAGGGCTCTCCTGACAAAGAGAGAGACTTTAGGGAGTTCAGGATATCGCCAAAGGGAGAGTGCTGAAAGACGTCCGCGGCGGTGAACTCCATGATCGGAGCCCAATCGGGTTCGATCGAAGGCGTGCAGGAGATTCGGAGTCCGGAATGGAGTCCGGCACCTTGGAGTCACGGGCCTTGCAAAGGACTAGGCTGGTCTTCGGCTCTATCGCCATAGAGATTGCAGCTCCCGGGGCGGTGTCCAACCGTCCATCCCTGACTAGCGCAGTCGCCTCCGAGCTAATGATCACAGCGGACACCTGAGCGGCACTCTGGGCGCTGTCTGGCGGCAGAGTTAGATCATGCCCATCGGGACAGTGTGGCACGCTCGGCCGTGACTCGAGTCCGTCGAAGATCAAGTCCCCGCGGATGTCGCCGTGTAATATAAGCTTCCAAACCTGATCTGATGGCCAGGGGCGTAGCTTTCGATCTGCTCCAGATGGTCAAGCGAGTTGGCCCGCAGTGCGAAGCCGCCGAATACGAAGATCTGTCCGGGGAGAAAAGTCTCACCCTGGACCGCGTCTTGGCTGACGATCGAAGAAGCCATCGGGCCTAAAGGTGACGACACAGAGGGACTCTCAATGAAAGCACCAATGTCGGTGTCAAAACCGGCGGATCTCGGGTAGGGGGTCCCGAACTGTGCGTCTAGGCAGATGGTAATAGGAGACAAGGGACACGGTGTTTTAATCCAGGTTTGGGCCCTCTCGGTGGAGGTAAAACCCTACTCTTGCTTGATCAATATTGATGATATGGGTAGTTGATCTACCACGAGATCAGAGAGGCTAAACCCTAGAAGCTAGCCTATGGTGTGATTGTTGTTCGTCGTACGGACTAAAACTCTCCGGTTTATATAGACACCGGAGAGGGCTAGGGTTACACAGAGTCGGTTACAATGGGAGGAGATCTTCATATCGTATCGCCAAGCTTGCCTTCCACGCCAAGGAAAGTCCCATCCGGACATGGGACGAAGTCTTCAATCTTGTATCTTCATAGTCCGGGAGTCCGTCCAAAGGTCATAGTCCGGCCATCCGGACACCCCCTAATCCAGGACTCCCTCAATGACCGTTAAAGGGTGAGGCTGACAACAAAGGTATGATGATTTTTGCATGACCATCAGGGTCTGGATCCCCAAGTCAGTTAGTGGCCAGATTACATATGGAGCCGCAAAGGCATACCCTCAGAGGATTACTCTGCTCTACCAGGATTTCATACCCCGCTGACCCGATTAAAATGGTTAGTGTGAAAAATCCAAATGGGCATACCGACAAAATGAGAAAGTCCAAAATCTGAACAAGCATCTTAGACTCGGAATACTCACCAACGGAAACAAGTACGCGGTTAGTCTGTCAGGAAAAGCATTTGTCCGTCAGCCCCCTGTCGGGCCAGTCTCAAGATGTAAATATTTGAGGTATGACTCAGCTATAACTCTATGCATCGTTATATTGCTAACGACAAAAGGCAGTCGAATCTTTGGTAGATACCTCATGGTCGAGCCAAAGGAACAAAAAAAATCAGTACCACTTATGAGCAGTCAGATCCCGTCAGAAGATGGCCATGATTAATTCTCAGCATTTATTGAAACCAGAAGGCGTGTATTTATTTGAAGCAACCTCATGATCGAAGTAAAAAGGTTTTCATGACCAAAAGAAAAATTTATGCTCAGATCCATTGGATATCACCACATGTATGCAAAATCAACGTCAGTAATAAGGAATTGGTATATCAGCAAAGACCCATCAGAATTTTGGGAAAGGTCAAGCAAGCCACCCCAAAGCAAGGTAAGTTAATCATCTGAAATTCTTGGGGGAACAATAAATAAAGGAAAAAGGATACCCGAGTTGGAAACGGTGTCCTAAAGTCATACTTGTTCCCTGAGCAACCAAATCTCAAGGACGAGATTTCTTTTAGGGGGGAAGGTTTATAACAACCTGGATTTTGGCCCTTTTCTTTTTCTTTTAATTTAATTGGTTTTTGCTCTGTTTTAGTTTTTGGAGTGGTTCGGTGGCCTTGCCACCTGGGAAATCATCCTCATTCCCCTTCCCAAGTGGCTCATCATTCTCAAAACCTTGCCAAGATCATGTCACTCCACTGCTTGACCAAACCCTAATTTCTTTTTCTAGGGAAAATTCCTTTTTCTATTAAAGGAATAACTCTGTCTGCCCTAGGTTGTGAAGCAACCTATATTTTTGTCCATCCATAAATTCCCAAATAATTCTCATAATTTCTTTGGGTCATATATTGCTCAAATATGCCCGAACTTTCTTGTCCTAGCCCAAGAATAATTCTCCAAAAATTATTCTTCATTTCTGTCCAAAGTGGCACTTTGTGAAGGAAGTGTCATTTATCTTATCTTGTTTGCTCCCAAACTTCTTGGGCATTATTTTATGTCCAAATAATCGCCACATGCCAAAATTCAACTTTATTTTCCTAGCCAATCTTCCTCAGTGATTTTTCAAAGTTTCTGTCAAACAGAAGCCCCTGTGAAGGAAGTACTAGCTAGGAGCATCCAAATGAGTTGAAAGTTTGCATGCCTGTTCATGTGCTCATATAATTAGCCTCCTCCAAATTTCAGCTCCATCCCTTGATCTATGTGAGCACAGGACCAAATCTTTGATTCTAGTAATATTTTCAGATTGTGAAGCAAGGATAAGTTTTATTGCTTCAAAAATCCTGATAAATTACCAGATTGTTCTCCTACCCAAATAACTTCTCTCCACCAAATTTGGCACCATTTCACTTAGCCAATATTTCTCCAAAATTCTTGCAAGATTCTGGTCAGTGAAGATAGCTTTGAAGGAAGTACCATTTTGGTGAAGCCAATTGGTATGAAATTCTTACAGCATCTCTATATGTTCAAATCATCAAGCCTTGCTAAATTTCAGCTCAAGTGGAGTCACCATGTGAGTGCATCATCCAATGCTCATTTCTGGACCAGATTTGGCAGTTACAAAGCAACTATATTAAACCTTGGTCCAAATCTTCTCAAAGTTACCAGGATGAAAGTCCTTCTTACCCTAAACCTCGCAGACAAACTCTCTGGCTCCAATCCTTTCCTATTGATCAGCAGTTTTCACCCAAGTTTACTGTAGTAAACTTCAGAGGGTGATTACCATTTAACCATACCAGTTTTCATCGATCTACCACCGGAGTTGAAACCTCCCCTAGAAGGACTTACCACTAGACAACAGGTTCAAGCCCATCTCCCCCACTACATGCTAGTGCACGCGGTGACCGCGTTAATGGCATCACTGTGCACCCACTCTGTGTGCAGTGGCCGCGTCTAGTGGCCGTTTGTGCTTCGGCACCTCCTCCTCTCGTCGCCTTCGCGCGCGTGACCGTGTCCATTGTTTTCCCCTCATCTTCGCTGTTCCCCTGGACCCCTCTCCCCCTCCGGCAGCTTCCTCACCGATGCAAGCCGCCGTGCGCCCATGGGTGAACAGTGGCGGTTTGGCTCGGAGCTCGCCGTCTTCTTCCTCCCTGCACTCCCTTGGCCGCCTCTTCCCCGTGAGCTCTCCCTCCTATTCCATCTCATCGCCTATCTCCAAGCTCATGCGCGTGCACACGCGTCCGCAGCGACGGACACGTGGCCGCGGCGACGATAGCACGACACACCCCTCCACTGCCTATATAAGGCCACACTGTCCCCGTTTCTCCTCACCACTGGCCTCCCCCGCATCCTAGAAGCCTCCCCGACCAATCCCCGGAGCCAAACGCCTCCCTTTCCTCCCCGATGGCCGCCGTGCCCGCCTTGGCCTTGGCCTAAATTCACTCAACGCCGAGCTCCTCCCTCCCTCTTTCAACCACCAGAGACCTCCATCCTCACCCCGGAGCCACCCCAACATCTCTCCTCCTCCTCCTGTGGTTGTTTGCCACAAACTCCCAGGAGGTCGAAGCTCTCCTTCGCTGCGGCTCCCTGTTCCGTCTGCTTTGCTATTCTTTGGCGTGGGCAGATCCCTCAGTCGGGTGCGACTCATCTCCCCGAGCTCGTCGGTGTGCTGCACGGCTCGGGGGATGGCCGGAGTCGGCTGGGCGAGTACCGACACCGACGACCTCTCCTCTGCCCTGCGCATGGTGTCGGGGAAAGAAGAAGGAGGAGCGGGACGAGGGAGTTGACCGCGCGTGGACCCCACGGCCCCATGCGTTAGTGGCTCGGTAAGCCGGCCCTGCCTTTGCCACGCTGGATAAGTGGAGGTGTAATCCGCTGGATTATGTCTTCGTTTATCGAAAGCGTATTCCTCTTCTAGTTCAGCCCAAAATGCGTTTTCACTTTCAAGAAACGTATTTCCTTCTAATGCGGTTTCTGTTTTTCTGTCCAGGCCCTGTTTGAAAATATTTTCATTACAGATAGGTCCCTGGCAGAAAAACAATTGTATCTTTTCAACCACAACTCCAAATGTGGTGAATCCAACGCCCACTTCTTCGTCTTGTCGAGCCCATTCTATTGTTATCATTTTCATTATGTTTCAGCATTCTAAAAATGACCATTTTGCCCTTGCCGTAACCAGCCCCTTTCGACAGAGAATGTTTTCCGGCGATTCTTTTCGCGATCTTTATGTGCTTCTCCCCGGTGTATTCTTCATCCCCAGGCAAGCCACAACCACCATTTGCATGATAGCCATGCAGTAGCATTGGTTTTCAACTTGAATCTTTAATAACGGTATGCTTGTTTTGCTACTGCTGTCATTATTTCGGTTATGCTTATGGATCGGTGGTTACCGTCATGCGTTGTTTTCTTGGACTCTGTTATCATGACTTATTTGCTAGTATTACTTTCATATTCCCATGCTTGATAATAGCACCTGTTGAGTTGGTCATGTTCTTTGGTGCATGACTACCGTCGGTTATCGAGTATCGTTAAAATGCTTTGTTCCTTGTTGTTAGTTGGTTAAGTGTTGACTCGGTTATGTTATTGATGTGTTCTTGCATGGTACTTAATGTTGATGATAAGGGTCATGTTATGCTATGAGTAGTGTTGTACTTGTAATATTCATGCTCATCATTATGCCATGCTCAGTTTGATATGAATCATTGTTGATATGGTGGATAGTTATGCTGTACTCTCATGCTTATGTTGATATCATACTCATGCATCGTAATTGCATCATGTTATTTTATCATGGCTCAACATATTGCATTCAAGTTTAACCGGATTAAATTGACCTTGAACAACTGTTGGTTTAGTCATGGTGCCACCATATCGAGCTGACTAGTGCAACCACGCTTTCCTTTATGGGAAGGTCCTAACTGGGTCTATTGTCATGCCTCTCGCCAGTGCCTCCAACGAGGGAAGGTTATGGGCACGCGCTACCCGGATCAGGTAGGCGGACATAAGCCTTGTGTGCCCGTTGTTGTTGTGATGTGCACATGTCCCCGTTTGGGACGGTTTATTGTTTTGGCCACAACGGTGGCCGTTGGTGTCTTTGGTAGACACGGACACACGCAGGACTAGCCCAGTGGGGAGTGAGTCGCAGTGGCCGGGAGAGTGTCATGGCAATAGATCGGTTTTGTCGGAACGCCGTTGGTCCACCCGAATGGGAGTGTGAGGCCATGGGTTCCGTGGTGTGGGTACAGTGTACTAACCTCTGCAGAGTGTATATTAAATCTATCAATAGCCGTGCCCACGAATAAGGGCCTAGTTCGTGTCGGTCACACTATGGGTCAACAATATTGATAATAACTTGATTAATGACAACCCCGTTTCGATGATGAGATAAGTTGGTTGTGATCACCGGAAAGATCACTGTTTGAGACCAAGTGTTGGTCATGGTTGTGATCGCCGGAAAGATCACCGTTTGGTTATGAGGTAACCCGTTGAACCAAGAGTGGTTCCGTTTGTGATCATGAGATGATTACCGTGGTATCGAGGATACCGAGTTATTGGATATTCGTGATGTTGTGCGAGAATCGTGGGTAAAGATCAAGCTCCTGGTGGTCATTTAATGATTACTATGGTATTGTTTATACCAAGCTTGATTTGATCCTGAGATGATCGTGTGATGTCTGAGGTTGGTAAGTGCTGCATGTGATGGTTACGAGATAACTCGAGCAGAGTAAGTGGGTGCATGATAATGTCATCATGTCTATATGTCCATGCCTTGCTCATATTGTCCTAGCTATATCATGTTGTTCAGGCTATGTTGTTCGAATAATATAATGTTAATCTGTGTTTAACCTGTAATTGCCATGTTGTTGTTTGCCTTGAATGCTTCTGGTTATTGAGAGCTTGCAAGTACATTCAATGTACTGACCTGGCGTGTCATGCCAGTTTGCAGGTCATGCCGGATGTGATTGCTTGATTGCTTGTCGTGGTTTCCGTTCGTGCGAGCTAGGATAAGCATTCCAGCTAGAGTCCCTGCAGACTGGAGTTCACCACCATCGTCGTTGTTCCGCTGCCAATAGTTTTTCCGTTGTTTGAGTTGTTCTGCTGCTTGCATAGAGCAACGGAGGATGGTGCAGTGTCGTCGTGCTGATGTTATTCATTGTAATATCAGAGACCTTCTATTCATATTCATGTAATAATAGTAAGCTGGTTTGTTCTATGCTAAGCAGTGCCGTGTTCCAGAAGACTTCTCCTCAATCTCTGGGCTGGAATACGGGGCGTTCCAGTTTCTCTGAGCCGGGGTGCCATAGAGTCCGAATTGGACAAAGGAGAAGGGGGCGCGGCCCCCTTTCCTTCTCCCTCTTCCTCTCCCTCTCCTTCCCTTTTCCCCCTCTGAAAGAAAGGAAAGGGGGGCCGACTAGGATTGGGAGTCCTAGTAGGTTTCCCCCCTCTTGGGCACGCCCCTAGTGCCAGCCTCATCCCCTCCTCCTTTATATATGAGGGCAGGGGGCACCCCAAAGCACATCAATTGTTCTTATCCATGTGCGGTGCCCCCCTCCATAGTCTACTCCTCCGGTCATATTGTCGTAGTGCTTCGGCAAAGCCCTGCGCGGATCACATCACCATCACCATGCTGTCGTGGTGATGAAACTCTCCCTCGATACTTTGCTGGATCAAGAGTTCGAGGGACGTCATTGAGCTGAATGTGTGCTGAACTTGGAGGTGTCATACGTTCAGTAGTTGATCGGCTGGATCACGAAGACATTCGACTACATCAACTGCGTTAACCTAACGCTTCCGCTTTCGGTCAACGAGGGTACATGGGCACACTCTCTGAAGGAAATATGCCCTAGACTCAATAATAAAGTTGTTATTTATATTTCCTTATATCATGATAAATGTTTATTATTCATGCTAGAATTGTATTAACCGGAAACTTAGTACATGTGTGAATACATAGACAAACAGAGTGTGCCTAGTATGCCTCTACTTGACTAGCTTGTTTATCAAAGATGGTTATGTTTCCTAGCCATATACATGTGTTGTCATTTGATGAATAGGATCTCATCATTAGAGAATGATGTGATGGACAAGACCCATCCGTTAGCTTAACACTATGATCGTTTAGTTTGTTGCTATTGCTTTCATCATGACTTATACATGTTCCTCTGACTATGAGATTATGCAACTCCCGAATACCGAAGGAACACTTGGTGTGCTATCAAACGTCACAACGTAACTGAGTGATTATAAAGATGCTCTACAGGTGTCTCCGATGGTGTTTGTTGAGTTGGCATATATCGAGATTAGGATTTGTCACTTCGATTGTAGGAGAGGTATCTCTGGGCCCTCTCGGTAATGCACATCACTATAAGCTTGCAAGCAATGTGACTAATGAATTAGTTACGGGATGCTGCATTACCGAACGAGTAAAGAGACTTGCCGATAACGAGATTGAACCAGGTATAGTGATACCGACAATCGAATCTCGGGCAAGTAACATACCGATGACAAAGGGAACAAAGCATGGTGTTATGTTGTTTGACCGATAAAGATCTTCATAGAATATGTAGGAACCAATATGAGCATCCAGGTTCCGCTATTGGTTATTGACTCGAGATGAGTCTTGGTCATGTCTACATAGTTCTCGAACCCGTAGGGTCCGCATGCTTAACTTTCGATGACGATATGTATTGTCAGTTATGTGATTTGATGTATTGAAGGTTGTTCGGAGTCCTGGATGTGATCACGGACATGATGAGGAGGTCGAGACATGAAGATTGATATATTGGAAGGTTATGTTTGGACACCGGAAAGGTTTCGGACATGTTCGGGCATTTTCCGGAGTACCGGGGGGGCTTACCGGAACCCCCCGGGCGGTTAATGGGCCTTCATGGGCATTAGTGGAAGAGAGGAGGAGGCGGCCAGGTGGAGGCATGTGCCCCCAAGCCCAATCCGAATTGGGGAGGGGGGACGGCCCCCCTTTCCTTCTCTCCCTCTTCCCCTTCCTTCCCCTCCTAGTTGGACTAGGAAAGCGGGGAATCTACTCCTAGTAGGAGTAGGATTCCCTGCCTTGGGGCGCGCCCCATGGGGCCGGCCGGCCCCCTCCTCCACTCCTTTATATACGGGGGAGGGGGCACCTCATAGACACACAAGTTGATTTCTTAGCCGTGTGCGATGCCTCCCTCCACAGATTTCCACCTCAGTCATATTGTTGTAGTGCTTAGGCGAAGCCCTGCATAGGTAACTTCATCATCACCGTCACCTAGCCGTCATGCTGACGAAACTCGCCCTCAGCCTTAGCTGGATCTAGAGTTCCAGGGACGTCACCAAGTTGAACGTGTGCAGATCGCAGAGGTGCCTTGCATTCGGTACTTGATCGGTTGGATCGCGAAGACGTTCGACTACATCAACCGCGATACTTTACGCTTCCGCTTTCCGTCTACGAGGGTACATGGACACACTCTCCCCGCTCGTTGCTATGCTTCTCCTAGATAGATCTTGCATGATCGTAGGAATTTTTTTGAAATACTATGGTCCCCTACAGTGGCATACGAGCTAGGTCTATGTGTAGATGTTATATGCACGAGTAGAACACAAAGAGTTGTCGGCGATAATAGTCATACTGTTTACCAGCATGTCATACTTTGATTCGGTGGTATTGTTGGATGAAGCGGCCCAGACCGACATTACATGACCGCGTTTATGAGACTGGTTCTACCACCATGCTCTGCACACAGGTGGCTAGTGAGTGTATGTTTCTCCAACTTTAGTTGAATCGAGTGTAACTATGCCCGGTCCTTGTTGAAGGTTAAAACATCACACTTGACGAAAAATCATTGTGGTTTTGATGCGTAGGTAAGAACGGTTCTTGCTAAGCCCGTAGCAGCCACGTAAAACTTGCAAGAACAAAGTAGAGGACGTCTAACTTGTTTTTGCAGGGCTTGCTGTGATTTCATATGGTCAAAACGTGCTGATATATAATTTGTTGTATGAGATGATCATGTTTTTTAATAGTTATCGGCAACTGGCAGGAGCCATATGGTTGTCGCTTTATTGTATGAAATGCAATCGTCATGTAATTGCTTCACTTTAGCACTAAGAGGTAGCGATAGTCGTAGAAGCAATAGTTGGCGAGACGACAACGATGCTTCGATGGAGATCAAGGTTTCAAGCCGGTGACGATGGTGATCATGATGGTGCTTTGGAGATGGAGATCAAAAGCACAAGATGATGATGGCCATATCATATCACTTATTTGATTGCATGTGATGTTATATTTTTATGCATCTTATTTTGCTTAGTACGGCGGTAGCATTATAAGATGATCTCTCACTAAATTTCAAGGTACAAGTGTTCTCCCTGAGTATGCACCGTTGCGACAGTTCGTCGTGCAGAGACACCACGTGATGATCCGGTGTGATAAGCTCTACATTCACATACAACGGGTGCAAGCCAGTTTGGCACACGTAGAATACTCGGGTTAAACTTGACGAGCCTAGCATATGCAGATATGGCCTCGGAACACTGAGACCGAAAGGTCGAGCGTGAATCATATAGTAGATATGATCAACATAGTGATGTTCAGCATTGGAAACTACTCCATCTCACGTGATGATCGGACATGGTTTAGTTGATATGGATCACGTGATCACTTAGATGATTAGAGGGATATCCATCTAAGTCGGAGTTCTTAAGTAATATGATTAATTAAACTTTAACTTATCATGAACTTAGTACCTGATAGTATTTTGCATGTCTATGTTGTTGTAGATAAATGGCCCGTGCTATTGTTCCGTTGAATTTTAATGGCATTCCTAGAGAAAGCTAAGTTGAAAGATGATGGTAGCAACTACATGGACTGGGTCCGTAACTTGAGGATTATCCTCATTGCTGCATAGAAGAATTATGTCCTGGAAGCACCACTAGGTGCATGACCCATTACAGGAGCAACACCGGACATTGTGAACGCCTGGCAGAGCAAAGCTGATGACTACTCGATAGTTTAGTGTGCCATGCTTTACGGCTTAGAACCGGGAGTTCAACATTTTTTTGAACGTCATGGAGCATATGGTATGTTCCAGGAGTTGAAGTTAATATTTCAAGCAAATGCTCGGATTGACAGATATGAAGTCTCCAATAAGTTCTACAACTGCAAAATGGAAGAGAATAGTTCTGTCAGTGAGCAGATACTCAGAATGTTTGGGTACCACAATCACTTGACTCAACTGGGAATTAATCTTCTGGTTGATAGTGTCATTGACAGAATTCTTCAATCACTTCTACCAAGCTACAAAAGCTTCATGATGAACTATAATATGCAAGGGATGGATAAGACAATTCCTGAGCTCTTCGCAATGCTAAAGGCCGCGGAGGTAGAAATCAAGAAGGAGCATCAAGTGTTGATGGTCAATAAGACCACTAGTTTCAAGAAGAAGGGCAAATGGAAGAAGGGGAACTTCAAGAAGAACAGCAAGCAAGTTGCTGCTCAAGTGAAGAAGCCCAAGTCTGGACCTAAGCCTGAGACTGAGCACTTCTACTGCAAAGGGACTAGTCACTGGAAGAAGAACTGCCCCAAGTATTTGGCGGATAATAAGGATGGCAAAGTGAAAGGTATATTTGATATACATGTTATTGATGTGTACTTAACTAATGCTTGTAGTAGTGCCTGGGTATTTGATACTGGTTCTGTTGCTCATATTTGCAACTCGAAACAGGGGCTATGGATTAAGTGAAGATTGGCTAAGGACGAGGTGACGATGCACGTGGGAAATGGTTCCAATGTTGATGTGATCGCCGTCGGCACACTACCTCTACATCTACCTTCGGCATTAGTTTTAGACCTGAATAATTATTATCTGGTGCCAGCATTAAGCATGAACATTATATCTGGATCTTGTTTGATGCGAGACGATTATTCATTTAAATCAGAGAATAATGGTTGTTCTATTTATATGAGTAATATCTTTTATGGTCATGCACCCTTGATGAGTGGTCTATTTTTACTAAATCTCGATAGTAGTGATACACATATTCATAGTATTGAAGCCAAAAGATATAAGTTCAATAATGATACTGCAACTTATTTGTGGCACTGCCGTTTAGGTCATATTGGTGTAAAGAGCATAAAGAAACTCCATGTTGATGGGCTTTTGGAATCACTTGATTATGAATCACTTGATGCTTGCGAACCATGCCTCATGGGCAAGATGACTAAGACTCCGTTCTCTGGAACAATGGAGTGATACGTCTCCAATGTATCTATAATTTTTGATCGTTCCATGCTATTATATTATCTGTTTTGGATGTTTAACGGGCTTTAATATGCTCTTTTATATTATTTTTGGGACTAACCTTTTAACCCGAGGCCCAGTGCCAGTTGCTGTTTTTTTGCCTATTTCAATGTTTCATGAAAAGGAATATCAAACGGAATCCAAACAGAACAAAACCTTCGCGAGGATCTTTCTTGAAACGAATGCAATCCAGGAGACTTGGAGTGGAAGTCAGAGACGCAACTAGGCGACCACGAGGCAGGAGCGCGCGCCCCCACCCTCATGGGCCCCTCTTAGCTCCACCGACCTACTTCTTTCACCTATATATACTCCTATACCCTAAAAACATCCATGAGAGCCACGAAACCACTTTTCCACCACTGCAACCTTTTGTACCTGTGAGATCCTATCTTGGGGCCTTTACCGGCGATCTGCCGGAGGGGGATTCGATCACTGAGGGCTTCTACATCAACACCATAGCCTCTTTAATGATGTGTGAGTAGTTACCGCAGACCTTCGGGTCCATAGTTATTAGCTAGATGGCTTGTTCTCTCTCTTTGGTTCTCAATACAAAGTTCTCCTTGATAATCTTGGAGATCTATTCGATGTAATACTTTTTGTGGTGTGTTTGCCGAGATCTGATGAATTGTGGGTTTATGATCAAGATTATCTATGAACAATATTGGATTCTTCTTTGAATTCTTATATGCATGATTTGATATCTTTGCAAGTCTCTTTGAATTATCGGTTTAGTTTGGCCTACTAGATTGATCTTTCTTGCAATGGAAGAAGTGCTTAGCTTTGGGTTCAATCTTGCGGTGTCCTTTCCCAGTGACAGTAGGGGCAGCAAGGCACATATTGTATTGTTGCCATCAAGAATAAAAAGATGGGGTTTATATCATATTGCTTGAGTTTATCCCTCTACATCATGTCATCTTGCTTAATGCATTACTCTGTTCTTATGAACTTAATACTCTAGATGCATGCTGGATAGAGGTCGATGTGTGGAGTAATAGTAGTACATGTAGAATCATTTCGGTCTACTTGACACAGACGTGATGCCTATGCTCATGATCATGCCTAGATATTCTCATAACTATGCACTTTTCTATCAATTGGTCGGCAATAATTTGTTCACCCACCGTAATATATGCTATCATGAGAGAAGCCACTAGTGAAACCTATGGCCGCCAGGTCTATTTTACATTATATTAGTTTATTGTCAACTTGCCAATTTATGTCGCCATTTATTTTGAAATCTTTACTTTCCAATCTATACAACAAAAATACCAAAAATATCTATCTTATTATCTTTATCAGATCTCACTTTTGCAAGTGGCCGTGAAGGGATTGACAACCCCTTTATCACGTTGGTTGCAAGGTTCTTGATTGTTTGTGCAGGTACTAGGCGATTTGCGTGTAGTCTCCTACTAGATTGATACCTTGGTTCTCAAAAACTGAGGGAAATAATTACGCTACTTTGCTGCATCACCCTTTCCTCTTCAAGGGAAAACCAACGCATGATCAAGAGGTAGCAAGAAGGATTTCTGGCGCCGTTGCCTAGGAGATCTACGCTCAAGTCAAGACATACCAAGTACCCATCACAAACTCTTCTTCCTCACATTACATTATTTGCCGTTTGCCTCTCATTTTTCTCTCCCCCACTTGACCTTTGCCTTTTCTTCGCCTCTTTCTCGTTTGCTTTTCTTTCGCCATGGCCGATTCAAAAACGGCTAAGGGTTCTCTCCCGGGTTTTAGTACTTTGGATAGTCCCTCTGTCCTCTCTAAGCTCATAAATAATGATGGTATGGAAACACCTACCTGGGTTATCAATGGGGGTTTGAATAATTTTAATGAAGATGATCCCGAAATTTTTTGTTATTTACTTGATGAGTCTTTGAAAGATGCTTGGGATATGCTATTAAGGATCCAAGCTAGCTATGTGCCCCAATATCAAATTGAGATATACCTAAAAAGCTTTTATGTTGGCTTACCCTCTTCGTTCAAGCAAGTTTTAGATTCTATTTTGAAGAAGGTTTTCTTGAGGGGGATGCCATAGATACCTATGAAAAGATGAAAACCATATTTGGGCACCCCATGAGAGAGAAGGTTGAACCCACCTCTCTTTTGTGCTTTTTTCAAAATGAAATTATCAAAGAGATGAAGGCTAGCTTAGATGCAAATTTCTGTAGTGTGCTTAACCTTTCTTCCACCATTAATGGCCACGTGCTTTCTCAAAATATAAAGATAAATTCTATAGATAAGAAATTTTCTCGTTTCTTTCCCAATACCAAAGATGGCAATATCTAGATCTATTCTTGTTTTTATGCCTAGCTAGGGGCGTTAAACGATAGCGCTTGTTGGGAGGCAACCCAATTTTATTTTTTTTCCTTGCCTTTTGTTCCTGTTTAGTAATAAATAATTCATATAGCCTCTGATTAGATATGGTTTTATGTTTTAATTAGTGTTTGTTCCAAGTAGAACCTTTATGAAGACTTGGGTGAAGTCTTTGCGATCTTGCTGTAAAAAACAGAAACTTTAGCGCTCACGAGATTAGCTGCCATTTTTTTACTGGAGAGTGATTTTAGGTTTTTATTCTAGCATATGATTAATAGATAAATTCCTCACGTCCACCAATTTATTTCAGAATTTTTGGAGTTCCATAAGTATATGTTTGATACAGATTACTACAGATTGTTCTGTTTTTGACAGATTCTGTTTTTCGTGTGTTGTTTGCTTATTTTGATGAATCTATGGTTAGTATCGGGGGATATGAACCATAGAGAAGTTGGAATACAGTAGGTTTAACACCAATATAAATAAATAATGAGTTCATTACAGTACCTTAAAGTGGTGGTTTGCTTTCTTACACTAACGGAGCTCATGAGATTTTCTGTTTAAGTTTTGTGTTGTGAAGTTTTCATGTTTTTGGGTAAAGATTTGATGGATTTTGGAATAAGGAGTGGCAAGAGCTTAAGCTTGGGGATGCCCAAGGCACCAAGAGTTAAAATTCAAGGACAACCAAAAGCCTAAGCTTGGGGATGCCCCGGAAGGCATCCCCTCTTTCGTCTTCGTCTATCGGTAACTTTACTTGAGGCTATATTTTTATTCACCACATGATATGTGTTTTGCTTGGAGCATCTTGTATGATTGGAGTCTTTGATTTTCAGTTTACCACAATCATCCTTGATGTACACACCTTTTGGTAGAGACACACATGAATCGGAATTTATTAGAATACTCTATGTGCTTCACTTATATCTTTTGAGCTAGATAATTTTGCTCTAGTGCTTCGCTTATATCTTTTTAGAGCATGATGGTGGTTTTATTTTATAGAAATTATTGATATCATGCTTCACTTATATTATTTTGAGAGTCTTTTAGAACAACATGGTAATTTGCTTTGGCTATAAAATTAGTTCTGATATGATGAGCATCCAAGATGGGTATAATAAAAACTATCATATAAAGTGCATTGAATACTATGAGAAGTTTGATTCTTTATGATTGTTTTGAGATATGAGGATGGTGATATTAGAGTCATGCTTGTTGAGTAGTTGTGAATTTGAGAGATACTTGTGTTAAAGTTTGTGATTCCCATAGCATGCACGTATGGTGAACCGTTATGTGATGAAGTTGGAGCATGATTTATTTATGTTGATTGTCTTCCTTATGAGTGGCGGTCGGGGACGAGAGATGGTCTTTTCCTACCAATCTATCCCCGTAGGAGCATGTGTGTAGTACTTTGTTTCAATAACTAATAGATTTTTGTAATAAGTATATGAGTTCTTTATGAGTAATGTTGAGTCCATGGATTATACGGACCCTCACCCTTCCACCATTGCTAGCCTCTCTAATATTGCGCACCTTTCGCCGGTATCATACACACACCATATAACTTCCTCAAAATAGCCACCATACCTCCCACCATACACCTTCCTCAAAATAGCCACCATACCTACCTATCATGAAATTTCCATAGCCATTCCGAGATATATTGCCATGCAACTTTCCACCATTCTGTTTATTATGACATGCTCCATCATTGCCATATTGCTTTGCATGATCATGTAGTTGACATCATATTTGTGACAAGGCCACCATTCATCATTCATACATGTCACTCTTGATTCATTGCATATCTCGGTACACCGTCGGAGGCAATCACATAGAGTCATATTGTTCTAAGTATCGAGTTGTAATTCTTGAGTTGTAAGTAAATAAAAGTGAGATGATATTCATTATTAGAGCATTGTCCATGTGAGGAAAGGATGATGGAGACTATGATTCCCCCATAAGTCAGGATGAAACTCCGGACGAAAAAATGAAAAGAGGCCAAAGAAGCCCAAATAAAAAAAAGAGGCCAGAGAAGCCCACAAAAAAATGATGAGATAAAAAGAGAGAAGGGACAATGTTACTATCCTTTTCCCACACTTTTGCTTCAAAGTAGCACCGTGATCTTCATGATAGAGAGTCTTTTATTTTGTCACTTTCATCTACTAGTGGGAATTTTTCATTATAGAACTTGACTTGTATATTCCAATGATGGGCTTCCTCAAAATGCCCTAGGTCTTCGTGAGCAAGCGAGTTGGATGCACACCCACTTAGTTTCTTTTGTTGAGCTTCGATACACTTATAGCTCTAGTGCATCCATTGCATGGCAATCCCTACTCACTCACATTGATATCTATTGACGGGCATCTACATAGCTCGTTGATACGCCTAGTTGATGTGAGACTATCTTCTCCGTTTTGTCTTCTCCACAACCACCATTCTATTCCACCTATAGCTCGTTGATATGTATTGCGTGAAAGTTGAAAAAGTTTGAGAACATCAAAGTATGAAGCAATTGCTTGGCTTGTCATCGGGGTTGTGCATGATTAAATACTTTGTGTGATGAAGATAGAGCATAGCCACACTATATGAATTTGTAGGGATAACTTTCTTTGGCCATGTTATTTTGAGAAGACATGATTGCTTTATTAGTATGCTTGAAGTATTATTATTTTTATGTCAACATTAAACTCTTGTCTTGTATCTTTCGGATCTGAACATTCATGCCACAATAAAGAAAATTACATTGAAAATTATGTTAGGTAGCATTCCAAATCAAAAATTCTGTTTTTTATCATTTACCTCCTCGAGGACGAGTAGAAATTAAGCTTGGGATGCTGATACATCTCCAACGTATCTATAATTTTTTATTGTTCCATGCTATTATATTATCTGTTTTGGATGTTTAATGGGCTTTAATATGCTCTTTTATATTATTTTTGGGACTAAACTTTTAACCCGAGGCCCAGTGCGAGTTGCTGTTTTTTTTGCCTATTTCAGTGTTTCACAAAAAAGGAATATCAAACGGAATCCAAACGGAACGAAACCTTCGCGAGGGTCTTTCTTGGAACAAGCGCAATCCAGGAGACTTGGAGTGGAAGTCAGAGACGCAACGAGGCGGCCACGAGGCAGGAGGGCGTGCCCAGGGGGGTAGGCGCGCCCCCACCCTCGTGGGCCCCTCGTAGCTCCAACGGCATACTTATTTCACCTATATATACTCTTATACCCTAAAGACATCTAGGAGAGCCACGAACCCACTTTTCTATCGCCGCAACCTTCTGTACCGGTGAGATCCCATCTTGGGGCCTTTTCCAGAGATCTGCTGGAGAGGGATCCGATCACGGAGGGCTTCTACATCAACACCATAGCCTCTTCAATGATGTGTGAGTAGTTTACCACAGACCTTTGGATCCATAGTTATTAGCTAGATGGCTTCTTCTCTCTCTTTGGTTCTCAATACAAAGTTCTCCTCGATGTTCTTGGAGATCTATTCATGTAATACTTTTTGTGGTGTGTTTGCCGAGATCTGATGAATTGTGGGTTTATGATCAAGATTATCTATGAACAATATTTGATTCTTCTCTGAATTCTTATATGTATGATTTGATATCTTTGCAAGTCTCTTCGAATTATCGGTTTAGTTTGGCCTACTAGATTGATCTTTCTTGCAATGGGAGAAGTGCTTAGCTTTGGGTTCAATCTTGCGGTGTCCTTTCCCAGTGATAGAAGGGGCAGCAAGGCACGTATTGTATTGTTGCCATCGAGGATAAAAATATGGGGTTTATATCATATTGCTTGAGTTTATCCCTCTACATCATGTCATCTTGCTTAATGCGTTACTATGTTCTTATGAACTTAATACTCTAGATGCATGCTGGATAGCGGCCGATGAGTGGAGTAATAGTAGTAGATGCAGAATCATTTCGGTCTACTTGACACGGACGTGATGCCTATGTTCATGATCATGCCTAGATATTATCATAACTATGCGCTTTTCTATCAATTGCTCGACAGTAATTTGTTCACCCACCGCAATATATGCTATCATGAGAGAAGGCACTAGAGAAACCTATGCCCCCCGGACCTATTTTACATCATATTAGTTTTTCGTCAACTTGCCAATTTCTGTCGCCGTTTATTTTGCAATCTTTACTTTCCAATCTATAAAACAAAAATACCAAAAATATTTATCTTATTATCTTTGTCAGATCTCACTTTTGCAAGTGGCTGTGAAGGGATTGACAACCCCTTTATCGCGTTGGTTGCAGGGTTCTTGATTGTTTGTGCAGGTACTAGGCGATTTGCGTGTAGTCTCCTACTGGATTGATACCTTGGTTCTCAAAAACTGAGGGAAATACTTACGATACTTTGCTGCATCACCCTTTCCTCTTCAAAGGGAAACCAACGCATGCTCAAGAGGTAGCATGGAGCGAGCAACATACTTGTTGGAAATAATACATACTGATGTATGCGGTCTGATGAGTGTTGATGCTCGCAACGGGTATCATTATTTTCCGACCTTCATAGATGATTTGAGAAGATATGGGTATATCTACTTAATGAAACATAAGTCTAAAACATTTGAAAAGTTCAAAGAATTTAGTAGTGAAGTGGAAAATCATCGTAACAAGAAAATAAAGTTTCTATGATCTGATCGTGGAGGTGAATATTTGAGTTACGAGTTTGGTCTTCATTTGAAACAATGCGGAATAGTTTCGCAACTCACGCCACCCGGAACACCATAGCGTAATGGGGTTATGCTTTAGAGACGGCTGCATTCACGTTAAATAGGGCACCATCTAAATCCGTTGAGACAACACCATATGAACTGTGGTTTGGCAAGAAACCCAAGTTGTCATTTCTTAAAGTTTGGGGCCGTGATGCTTATGTGAAAAAGCTTCAACCTGATAAGCTCAAACCCAAATCGAAGAAATGTGTCTTCATAGGATACCCAAAGGAGACTGTTGGGTACACTTTCTATCACAGATCGGAAGGCAAGATTTTCGTTGCTAAGAATGGATAATTTTTAGAGAAGGAGTTTCTCTCGAAAGAAGTGAGTGGGAGGAAAGTAGAACTTGATGAGGTAATTGTACCTACTCCCTCATTGGAAAGTAGTTCATCACAAAAATCAGTTCCAGTGATTCCTACACCAATTAGTGAGGAAGCTAATGATGATGATCATGAAGCTTCTGATCAAGTTACTACCAAACCTCGTAGGTCAACCAGAGTAAGATCCGCACCAGAGTGGTACAGCAATCCGGTTCTGGACGTCATGTTACTTGACCATGACGAACCTACAAACTATGAGGAAGCGATGATGAGCCCAGATTCCGTGAAATGGCTTGAGGCCATTAAATCTGAGATGGGATCAATGTATGAGAACAAAGTGTGGACTTTGGTTGACTTGCCCGATGATCGACAAGCCATAGAGAATAGATGGATCTTCAAGAAGAAGACCGACGCTGATGGTAATGTTGCTGTCTAAAAAGCTCGAATTGTTGCGAAAGGTTTTCGACAAGTTCAAGGAGTTGACTACGATGAGACCTTCTCACCCGTAGTGATTCTTAAGTGTGTCCGACTCATGTTAGCAATTGCCGCATTTTATGATTATGAAATTTGGCAAATGGACGTCAAAACTGCATTCCTGAATGGATTTCTAGAAGAAGAGTTGTATATGATGCAACCAGAAGGTTTTGTCGATCCAAAGGGTGCTAATAAAGTGTGCAAGCTCCAACTATCCATTTATGAACTGGTGCAAGCCTCTCGGAGTTGGAATAAACGTTTTGATAGTGTGATCAAAGCATATGGTTTTATACAACCTTTTGGAGCAGCTTGTATTTACAAGAAAGTGAGTGGGAGCTCTGTAACATTTCTAATATTATATGTGGATGACATATTGCTGATTGGAAATGATATAGAATTTCTAGATAGCATAAAAGGATACTTGACTGAGAGTTTTTCTATGGAAGACCTTGGTGAAGCTGCTTACATATTGGGCATCAAGATCTATAGAGATAGATCAAGACGCTTAATTGGACTTCCACAAAGCACATACCTTGATAAGATTTTGAAGAAGTTCAAAATGTATCAGTCAATGAAAGGGTTCTTGCTTGTATTACAAGGTGTGAAGTTGAGTGAGACTCAATGCCCGACCACCACAGAAGATAGAGAGAAAATGGAAGTCATTCCCTATGCCTCAGCCATAGGTTCTATCATGTATGCAATGCTGTGTACCAGACCTGATGTGTGCCTTGCTATAAGTATAGTTGGGAGGTACCAAAGTAATCCAAGAGTGGATCACTGGATAGCGGTCAAGAACATCCTGAAATACCTAAAAAGGACTAAGGATATGGTTCTCGTTTATGGAGGTGACAAAGAGCTCGTCGTAAATGGTTAAGTCGACGCAAGCTTTGACACTAATCCGGATGACTCTATGTCACAAACCGGATACGTATTTATATTGAATGGTGGAGCTATCAGTTGGTGCAGTTCTAAACAGAATGTTGTGGCGGGATCTACGTGTGAAGAGGAAGACATAGCTGCTTTGGAAGCAAAAAATGAAGGAGTCTGGATGAAGGAGTTCGTATCCGATCTAGGTGTTATACCTAGTGCATTGGGTCGAATGAAAATCTTTTGTGAAAATACTGGTGCAATTGCCTTGGCGAAGGAATCCAGATTTCACAAGAGAACCAAGCACATCAAGAGGCGCTTCAATTCCATCTATCATCAAGTTTCGAAAGGGGACATAGAGATTTGCAAGATACATACGGATCTGAATGTTGCAGACCCATTTATTAAGCCTCTCTTATGAGCAAAACACGATCAGCACCAAGACCCCATGGGTGTTAGAATCATTACTATGTAATCTTGATTATTGACTCTAGTGCAAGTGGAAGACTGAAGGAAATATGCCCTAGATGCAATTATAAAGTTGTTATTTATATTTCCTTATATCATGATAAATGTTTATTATTCATGCTAGAATTGTATTAACCGGAAACTTAGTACATGTGTGAATACATAGACAAACAGAGTGTCCCTAGTATGCCTCTACTTGACTAGCTTGTTTATCAAAGATGGTTATGTTTCCTAGCCATAGACATGTGTTGTCATTTGATGAACATGATCACATCATTAGATAATGATGTGATGGACAATACACATCCATTAGCTTAGCACTATGATTGTTTAGTTTGTTGGTATTGTTTTCATCATGACTTATATATGTTCCTCTGACTATGAGATTATGCAACTCCCGAATATCGGAGGAACACTTAGTGTGCTATCAAACATCACAATGTAACTGGGTGATTATAAAGATGCTCTACAGGTGTCTCCGATGGTGTTTGTTGAGTTGGCATATATCGAGATTAGGATTTGTCACTTCGATTGTAGGAGAGGTATCTCTGGGCCCTCTCGGTAATGCACATCACTATAAGCTTGCAAGCAATGTGACTAATGAATTAGTTATGGGATGATGCATTACGGAACGAGTAAAGAGACTTGCCAGTAATGAGATTTAACTAGGTATAGTGATACCAACGATTGAATCTCGGGCAAGTAACATATCGATGACAAAGGGAGCAACATATGTTGTTATGCAGTTTGACTGCGATCTTCGTAGAACATGTTGGAACCAATATGAGCATCCAGGTTCTGCTATTGGTTATTGACTAGATATGAGTCTCGGTCATGTCTACATAGTTCTCGAACCTGTAGGGTCATCACGCTTAACGTTCGATGATGATATGTATTGTGAGTTATGTGATTTGATGTACTGAAGGTTGTTTGGAGTCCCGGATGTGATCAAGACATGGCGAGGACTCTCAAAATGGTCGAGACATGAAGATTGATATATTGGAAGGTTATGTTTGGACACCGGAAAGGTTTCGGGTAGGTTCGGGCATTTTCCGGAGTACTGGGGGTTACCGGAACCCCTGCGGGGGTTAATGGGCCTTCATGGACCTTAGTGGAAGAGAGAAGGAGGCGGCAGGTGGAGGCACGTGCCCCCAAGCCCAATCCGAATTGGGGAGGGGGGCCATCCCCCCTTTTCTTCTCTCCCTCTTCCCCTTCCTTCCCCTCCTAGTTGGACTAGGAAAGGGGGGAACCTACTCCTAGTAGGAGTAGACACTACAAAAAAAATAAGCTTCCGTGATGATACGTGTTTGTCACAGTAGGTCGCGTTTTTTCTCATGCATGTACATCCATGACAATTTTATGACAGAATCAAGATAGTCATACCTGTGCTGTCGTAGAAGTGTTCCATGACATTATTGAAATTATCATCACAGAAGTGTCCACTTCCATGACGATAAATCGCGCGTCACCGAAGTGCTTTCGTCAAGGGTGACCGACACATGGCATCCACCGTAACGGAACGCCGTTAAGCTATCGGGTTAGGTTTTGGATCTGATAACCCGTTAACAGCCCCGACCAATGGGAAATTTCCACGTGTATCTTATTGGCTGGATGAAACACATGTCATCTCGTCAGTGGGTTAAATAGGCGTTATGGTATGTCGACACGTGCCATGGCCCACCACTGGCCCATTTAGCTTACAAAGCCGACCCATTTGACTTGGTCAAAAGTTAACGGGCTGGCCCATGAAAAGCCTGTTAACAGTCTCTTTGTAAATAGCCCATTTACGGCCCGTTAACTCACGGCCTGTTAGGCCCTAAAGGAAATCGACCCAACAACGTAATGTGGGCCGTCGAATATAACACCAGCCTATTTCACCTTCAGCCCATGTATGGCCCACGACGTGTTTAGGCCCATATGAGGCCTTCGTATCTTTCGGCCCTTTACAGGCCCACGGTGACTCTAGACCACAATGAACAGTAATTTTCTTTGTACCCGTTAACGGCCCGTGATTTACATGGGCCGTTTCCAGCCTGTGTTAGCTTTCTGCCTATTGACGGCCCATACGTTCTTGGGCTCCTTTTTGGCCCTTGATTACTTCCGGCCCGTTACTGGCCTGTTCCCCTAATGGGCCAAATTCGGCCCATGGCAAGAGTCAGCCCGTTACTGGCCTGTTACCCTAATGGGCCAAATTCGGCCCATGGCAAGAGTCGGCCCGTTTCTGTCCTGTTAACCCGTTGCACTGTTTCCAGCCCGTCCTATATTCTGGCCCATTAATGACCCATTATGCATGTGACAGAATTAAGCCTTTGCTGTCCTACAGCGTGTTAACAGCCCATTACCATGCTGGGCCAATACCAATTACGCCCGTTTACGGCCCATGTAGACCCATTTATCCGATGGCCCGAGGCCCACCGATTCTACGGCCCTGTTGGAGGCCCATTTATCAACGGCCCGTAGGAGACCCATGGATCCTACGGCCCGTAGGAGACCCCTGGATCCTATGGCCCGTATAGGGCCCATGGTTGTTGCGGCCACTAGCAAACCAGGGAAAAAGAAGACTAGGAAATAAATAAGGCCAAAACTAACGCTAGGCTATTAAGGCGATTGCACAGATTACATCCACTCGGCATCAAAGATCGCCGTCAGTGCAAATATAGGGAACACCCTACACTATACAAAAATGGCTTGCTGTTTTCTTCAGACAGTGGCTGCACGTTAAGAATAAATTTTGTATCGCACCAAAACAAATTACAACTATATAACAAAAGGAAGGTTGGCATAAAACTTAACAGTCTAGAAGATAAATGCACCACCAGAAGTTCAGAAGCTCAGTTCATTTGACCTGACTGTTACGTTTTCATGCTGTATTGTCCAATGGAGCACCATAACCCTCGCCTTCATTTCCCCTAGGCTCCTGAACAACATAGCAAATGTCTGATAGTCTAGTTTCAAAACCATGCATATCTTGACAGCATCGAACAATGTCTCTCCTTGTTTCACAAAGGGTCTCTGTTAGGGAATGCACTTGTGTCTGGAGTGCAGATACAACATTGCTTTGAGCTTGCATATCTTAATCATGAGGCAGTTTGGATGATATTGCCTTAGCAACCAACCCAATATTATGCAGGAACGTGCTTTTGGCACTGTTAGTGGACACGTATTGACCCACTGCAGCAAGAGCTGACATTGCGGTTATAGTTGCCTCGCCACCTTCAGAAGGTGGCGGTTCCACCATTTTTTCCATAGCTTGCTGAAAAGTTGAGGTTTTACATTAGTAGTACTAGAACAGAAGATATTAAGGAGGCCACAAAACCAAACAAAATAGCTTTGGTCTATATACAGAACTTATTCTGGTGAACCCATGTAAAATATTAGTTGTATTTTATTGCAAAGTACATAATAAAACCAGGTTCCAAACATATGACCATGTACCATCGCTAATGTATTGTCTATTTCTTCACATTGTATTGAGGGCTAAGGATAAAGAGACGAAGTTTATAATATGGTAAGCATAGTATGACATCATTCATATCACAAAACAACTGAGAACAGACAAACATGCAATTGTAATGTTGTGTGGGCAAGTCCAGCACGAAACTAGATTATGGGTCAAGATCAAAGGAACATCACTCCTCTCTTTTAAACCTTGTAAGGTGCAATGATACACTAAAACAATTGTGTATAAAATTGAAAAGAGTAATAGATATTGGCTACAAACCATGCAGTTCAAGGCACAAGTCAGAGTAAGCAGTAGTTAAAAGGCATGAGGATTAAGGACTTACAACAGCGGCTTTGACTGGTGTAGTCATGCCCTTCGTCTTGCTGGTGTGACAGTCCTTGAAGATTTCCACAACATTTGGTTCAGGTACTTTTTGGTCCTTGCGGGCTTTCCTCTGCATTTTGAACAAGTCAATATAGATTTGATAATATGGTATAGCGAAAAGAGTGAAACATCAGCTAATTACAAGAGCCTCACAGTGTCCAATATAGCTACGAGATCCTGTCGTCTGTTGGAATTTCACTTTCGTACGTTTGACCTTGTTCTTTGAACAGTTCACCTACAAGAAGATAGATTTGTGTGGCACATGCGTAAATAGTACTTCAACATGTTATATGATCACATATATATAATGTACCTGATACTTCGGATCAGATCAGTGTTTAACAAGGCGCCTCCAGTCTTCATCTGATATATTTTCCACTAGAGATGTTTGGGAAAGTTCACTGTTAGCCTTGCCTTCAAAGTGAGTTTTCCTCAAGTTATACCGATACTGTCGTAGAGCAGACTTGAAAACATGGGTGCAAGCTTGTCTGGTTGCATCATCTTGGCTATCCAACTTGAACCCCATATGTTGAAAATTATGGGAGTCTCATTATCAGCAACTTAGAAAGTATGGGACAGAGCAAAACGATATTACTAGTTTCCATACATAACCATACTTATAGATAAATGGTCGAGGAAGATGTTGAACTGGGTTTCGTCTTTGTCATTCCTGTACTGAATTCATGTTGGGAGGATACGTACATGACACCTATCGGCAACCGCTGCCTCTGATACTAACTTGGCTGACTCTGTAGCATCGCGTGGCCTTTTTAAACCTGCCTCAAAATGGATCTCCATTCTTCCTCCTCTAGATTTAGTTAACCTATCGAGCATTATCCCTGATGTTTGTTTCCTCTTGCGCCTAGGTGCTAGTCCAACAACGAACATAAGAAGTGTTATTGTACATCAAACTATGAGACTACATATAAAGAAGCACGCAACTGTAACTTGACTCCAACAACTACCTTCTTGCTGTTGAAGCTCACAAGGTTCATCTGATATTGCCAACTCGTCTTGTGTCAAGAGTGCTTGGGAAGTAGTGTCAGGTGGCAAGGGAGCTTGGGGACGTGCTGCTAGCTCAGTTGACGCACGAGTAAGTCGTGCAGCTGGTAGTACTATGGTAGGTGTTGCAAGAACTAGGGTTGTCTCTGCTTGCTTGGTGGCAGCTATTTGTTTCTGTCTGGCTTTTTTTGCAGCTCGTGTAGCATGGGATGCCGTGTTTGTAGAATTTTCCGCTGGACATTGACCTTCTATTGCACCATCAGTACCAGCAGAATCTGCAGGATTCATCCGCTTCTCATTCCCTGCCATTCTGTGTTTCTTCCTCTTTTTCTGTGCCATGTTAAGTCAGGCCAACAAGAAAAACAAATAAAAATTTAGTTCTTCAGAACAAATTGATGCGTGATGCAGACGAACTGAACTTTGATGTTAGACAACCACATGATAGGAGGATGTAATATGTATGAAAAATAGGACAGAAGAGATAACCAGAACTATGATGTGTAAACTAAGAAGAAGATATTTCACCAAATTAGAAGCAATGCAATGGAAGGTAGACACCATATGAAAGATGCTACAAATATCGCTCTCCCATGTTAATAGTGTCTCATCATAAATGCGTTTAAACAAATGTGAAGTAGTATAAGAAATAAATCATATGCAAGATGGAAACAACATCACACTACCATGTTAGAGGTCTCTCGTCATTAGTGCCATTGCATATTCATAGCATTGCATATTCACAGCTTATGATGTGTAAACTAAGGAGATGGCATTTCAACAAATTAGAAGCAATGAAAGCTAGACACCATATGAAAGATGCAACGAATATCACTCTACCAAGTTAAAATTGTCTCATGATAAGTGCCATTTCAACAAATTAGTAGTACAAGCTAGAAAAGAATGCGAGATGTGACCTATATCACACTCCGAAGTCAAACGTGTCTTATGATAAGTGATTGTTGCAGGTTACACAATAGTAGTAATTTGATGTAAGAACATGGTGTGATAGGCAAATATTGTATGTTCTAGAAACAGGAACACGTGTCTTATTCAAGTATAATGTGTAAAGTAAGCAGATGGAATTCAACAAAATTAGAAGCAAAATAAGCTAGACATCACACATAACATGCAACCACATATAACAGTGCCAAGTTAGAGGGAGCACCGGTGATGGTGCACTAGGGGAGACGTGCTCATCATAAACACAACTTTGTTGAGTGTCTATGCATGTGTTGTCTTGGAAATCATCTTGGGGGTGTGGAGGAGTGGAAACTGTAGAGGCCCTCCGTTCGGAAGGAGCACCTTCATCTACTGCCTTGCTAACTTCCTTCCGCTTTATTGATTTTGAATTTTCAAGTAAACCAACAAGAAAAAGCAATAAAATTCTCTCTTTAGAACTCATTCATGCATGATACTGACAATCATTACTTTGATGTAAGGCAAACACATGATACCAGGATGGAATATGTATGAAAAACAGGACGGCATGGCATGTTCACAACTGTTTGTGTAAACTAAGCAGAAACCATTCCAACAAATAAGAAGCAATGCAAACTAGACACCACATGAAAGATGCAACCAATATGACTTTGCCAAGTTAAAAGCGTCCCATCATAAATGGAATTTCAATAAATTAGAAGCAGCGCATGCTATAAATCGTATGAAAGATGCAACTAATATCGTAATGCATATACTAAAGGTGTCTCGTCATATTGATTGATGCGGGATACAAAAAAACAATAGGTTTATGTAAGGACATGCTTAATATACAGATGTGATATGTACTAAATATAGGAAGGCATGTCACATTAATTGGTATAATGTATAAGCTAAGCAGACTAGCACATGCAGTTTAACCAGATTGGAAGAATTACAATCTAGACACCATATGCAACATGCAACCACGTATCACACTGCCAAGTTAGAGCAAGCACCTGCGATGCTAGTGTAGGGGAAATGCTGTAATCAACTACAGAGCTACGTTCACTATCTTCATCTAGCATTTCTGTTTCTTGAGAATCATGTCGGGAGGCTAACGCTGCATTCTTTAAATGAGGAGTAGTCCCCTTGCCTGCCTGCCTCATCATAAGTGATTGATGAGGGATACACAAGAACATTAGTTTGATGTAAGAACATGGTTAATACACACATGTACTAGTATGTACCAAAAACAGAAAGGCATGTCATATTCAAAGGTATAATGTGTAAGCTAAGCAGATGCGATTTAACCAAATTGGAAGCAATACAAGCTAGACATCCGGCTGGAGTGGTGAGCATGATCATCTAGGACCTAAGAGCCTAGTGGGAGGCGGGCTGCTTCACCACCATCGCAACTTTTTAGTTGGCTTCCAGGTGATGCCTATCTTTGCTGGGCTTGTCACTGGCTCGGCCAGTGCCCTGACTAGCTATTTGTCTTCTGGTGCCCATGGGATGGTGGTTCATGTAAAAAAATATCTTTCCTTATCTTGGGGCTATTTGGTTTGTGACTAACTTTGCCAAATGTTGCCACACCTAAAGCTAGGCAAGTTTGACTAACTTAGGTGAGTGTTTGGTTCAAGCCACACCTTAGAAAAGCCACACTTGGACCCCACATAACATACACACAAAAAATGTGGGAAGATTCCCTTATGCTTGCCAACTTGTGGCTTTCATTTTGATGATCTAACCTTAGGCAAGCTTGGCAAAAATATGTGGCAAAGTGTGGCAATGCTAGGCCTAGAACCAAACAACCCCAAAGACCAACTTCGGCCTTACGAATACAAGATAGACACCATATGGAACATGCAACCACATATGACACCGCGAAGTTAAAGCAAGCACCTGGGATGGTGGTTCATTGCGAGCGAGGTCATCAACTCCAGAGCTACGTTTACTCTCTCCATCTGCTGACACTTCACCCTTTATAGTGCTGTAACGTGTCGTTCCTACCCGCGAAGAAAGCTGGGTCAACTTCTCTCTTATCTTTTTTGCTTCTCTCGAGGCAGACTCTGAAATACCCTTGCATAAAAACACAATAGTGAGAGTATGGGTGAAGTGTGTGCAGAACTAGTGCACTGTAAAAGTAGAAGATAGCAGGTGGCTGAAAAATAAATGACAGGAGACATATGATATCTCTACAACATTGCATGGCAAACAAAATTAGATTCTACTCCGTATGATTTTGTAATATATGAGCACATGAAATGCAGGTACTCCTCCAGCACACCACCACATGTGGTCATATCTAAGATAATAGTTGACTGAAAATAAAAAGGTCAGTCGATTTTTTTAATGAACCGTCCGATCTATAAGGAACGGGCAGATGGCCTTTGTCTACCTCCCGCCAGTCATTGTTGACGATCTTTCTCGAACTGCCAGCGACCACTGGCCCAAACCCCTGCCTCCGCTGCCCCGCCCTCCCCTCGACCTCACACCACCATCGTGCTTGGCAGCGCCCCCAGGCCATCCCTTTAATCCCGGCCGACCTCCAGATCGGGCGCCAGTAGCTCTAGGCCGCACATGCCCCTAAGATAAACACCAAGGCGCTGATTCCCCGGCGTAATAGGCATACTAGTGCCTATTACGCCGGGGAATGCTTCCGTTAATTGGGAATCAACTGGCCAGTAATTGAAATTTAGGGGGGCGACGGACCTCTAGCTAAGGTGAAATAGTATATGAGGAGAAACCCTGTGCATCGCGAGTTACTAGGAACATGTAGTATGAAGAAGAAGCGGTCAACTAGTGTCTTCTCTGGGATGAATACCATGCAATAAGACACGTAAGATTTCCACGAATAAGGGAAGAGGAGTACCGTTATCGGTTGCCAGTGTGGTGTTGATATGTCGCGGCGATTTTCTTGTTTTTACCGGGGGAACCGATGTTTTGGAGAGCCGTGGATCCTTGGACAAACCCATGGCCAAATTGTTGACTGTGTTGCCATGGCCGTATGTCGGCGGAAGGGAAGCAGATCCGAGGCAGCGAAGGACGGCGTAGCAAGAACAACTCCGATGCGGTGGACGGTTGCGAAGTTGGAGCGGCAGCGGTGAGTCGCAGGATGGCGTGGTTGAACTGGCTTGGGTACGGATGACTCGGCCTCGGCTTCAATTACTAGCTGTGGAGGGTGTTGCGGTGGAGGTTGCGGTGGACGACGACGTCGGGGTATCGGCTTTGGCGTGATGGAGGAGGGCGGCGATTGATGGGTGGGATGGGGTGGCGGACGGAGGACGCCGGGTTTTCGCGGCTGGTGGAGAGGTAGTTTTGGCTCCCACGCAGTACGAATGGGGAATCGGAAGGATGGGAGGGAACCATGTTTCGGTCTGGATGCGCTTGTTTTTTGCTTTTTTGAATAGAAGATCGGACGCTCTTGTTTGAAATTTGGGGAAAGTACAAACTTTGCCCCCCTCTTAAATTTCGGACCTACTACGGGTCGGGGGTAGGATGGTAATCCCAGGTGTCCCAAATAGTGGGCGGGAGCGATTTCGGCCGCGCACATGTGTGCTTAGGTGGCCATTGTGTATGAATGTTTTTCGGAGGCGGTTGCGTGGCGTCTAGATGAAGCTACAAACCTGCCCCGGTTTAGACTTTTGGACATCGGGCCGGTAGGTTTCACGGGGCGGAGTTATTAGAAAAATAATTTCCTTGTACTACCAAACATTGGTCTCATGGGGTTTCGGGCGAGTAGAGGCGCTTTTGGCGCTTCGTTCGAAATTTTGAAACACAAGCATTGACGTTTAGAGTACTCTTGAACTATGAGTATTGACCTAAACAGACAATGTTATATTTGACCTTGTATGTTTGAAAACCTCATTAAATTATCCGCTTCTTTTTGAAATTTTGACACTTGAAAATCCTATAACTACGATTACTTTGGAATGGAGGAGCTAAATTTGAATCTATTTTGTACACGACTACATATGCTATTATGTACAAAATCAGAGCAAAGATTGGTGCCCCCATAATTTAGGTATGATTTACAAATGCCATGATACCAAATTCAAATAATTGAATGGACTTCATGTTGAATTCAATTTTTTAAACCACCTTAAGTTGAATTCAAATGTATGCTAGTTCATAGGTAGCTATTTATAATGTTCACTGTGTAACTTTCGTAGTATAATGTGCTTTACACACACAACATGAACTACGCTAACGTTTATATTCGATTGCTAAAGCTATGCATTGTCTGGAGTTCAAAATACTAACTATGTGGATCAATTGTGTCGAATAATAACATAGACATGCTCAAATTCGATAGAATCTAGATGTCTGATGGATCAATGACTGCTCCTTACGCGAATTGCAAATATCATGATCCCATCCTAATATTTGGATACAATTTATATGTTTAATCAATGTGTACAACAGTCTTTTACGTGTAGTTTCACTCTCCATCAGTGGTCTCTCACACATGCTCACACACTCTCTCCCGAGGTGTATTTCTCGCACACATGCTCTAGATATAACCCTCCCTCCCACTCGTAACCATTTACAACCGTTTTCACTAACCTTTATCACAAGCACTCTTCCTCTCGCAAACATACACACGCACAATCCCCAACGACCCTTTCTATATACATGGACTTGCCTACGTGTCTCATGTACGCACATTATCTTTAGGCCTATCTCTCACGCATTGTCTCACACCTCTCTTCCTAATCGACGAGTATGATTCTAGCAGAGCATTCTGTAGGATGCCCCTTAAAGTTATGTTGGATGAATAGTAATATCAGAGATAAAGGGGTTACCTTAGTCCGAGAACCTAGGGTTACAAATCCTAGCCGGCTTTGTCAGTGGACACAGAGTCCTTCACAATTCTGATATCTTTGTCTTGTATGACTAGTCATCCATGGGTCTTCCTAAATGCGTCACGGGCCGACCAATGTGGTGCAGGACGGAACCGAACGAAGGGCCTCACCTCGACCCACCGGACCTCACGCGGTGACACACCCTCTGCCCCCATGTCTCATTATCTTCTCACACCCACACATACCAACACAAACACCACACACAAAAAAATTCTCCTGGTGCCTCTATTCCCTCCCCCCTTGCATATACACACTCAAGGGAATGGAATCTCTTGTCGTGATGTCATATTCATCTCTCTATCTCTCTCTCTCTCTCTAGACCACTCTCATTTCTCGTGCTATCTCACCCATGCCCCCCATCGGCCCCTCTATCCATGCCTCTCTCGAATACGTAATACACACACATACCTCTCTACACTACACAAAAAATACACTTCCGTAATGATACGTGTTTGTCACAGTAGGTCATGGTTTTTGTCATGCATGTACATCCATGACAATTTTATGACAGAATCAAGATAGTCATACATGTGCTGTCGTCGAAGTGTTCCATGACATTACCAAAATTATCATCACGGAAGTGTCCACTTCCATGACGATAAATCGCGCGTCACAGACGTGCTTTTGTCAAGGGTGACCGACACATGGCATCCACCATAACGGAACGCCGTTAAGCTATCGGGTCGGGTTTTGGATCCGAACCCGTTAACAACCCCGACCAATGGGGATTTTCCACGTGTAAAATCATCATTGGCTAGAGGAAACACGTGTCGGCTCATCGTTGGGACAGATGTCATCCACTCATTGGACAGAAGGCGCCTATGATACGTCAACACGTGGCACGGCCCAACAGTGGCCCATTCCTGTGAAAAGGTCGGCCCGTTTGACTTGGTGAAAAGGTGGCGGGCCGGCCCATGGAAAGCCTGTTAACGGCCTGTTCGCATATAGCCCATTTACAGCCCGCTAACCCAAAGCCCATTACGCCCTATCCGAAATAGGCCTAGTAGCGTCATCTGGGCCATCCAATATGATTCCACCCCATTTTCACTTCTGGCCCATGTATGGCCCATGACGTCTTTCAGCCCATATGAGGCCCTTGGTAACTATTGGCCCATTAACGACCCGTGGTGAAACTGGCCCGTAATGAACAGTGTATCACTTTACACCAATAAACGGCCCGTGGTGAAACTGGCATGTAATGAACAGTGTATCACTTTATACCCATTAATGACCCGTTATTCCATTGGGCCGTTTCCAGCCCAAGTTATCTTTGGGCCTTCTGAGGGCCCATTTATTCTTGGGCTCATTTGCAGCATTCGGTTACTTACGGCCCATTACTGTCATTTTCTGCTTGTGGGCCAAATTCAGCCCGTCGTTACAGTCGGCCCGTTTGTGGACCGTTAATCTGTTGGGCCATTTTCATAGCATCACCAAATACGGCCTATTAACGACCCGTTATGGTCAGCCCAGAAAACATACGATTTCCATTAAAGGCCCATCTACGGCCCATTAAAGGCCCATACAATACCCATAAATGTGTCGGCCCTTACAAGGCCCATGAATCCTACAAGACGTAGAAGGCCCATGGATCCTACAAGATGTGGATCCGACGGCCCATGGATCCGACAGCTCATTGAAGGCCCACGGATCCGACGACCCATTAAAGGCCCATGGATCTAACGGCCCATTGAAGGCCCATGGATCCGACGGCCCGTGCATGACCCATGGATCGTACGGCCCATGAAGGGCCATGGTCGGGCGAGTTGGCCCCCGTTTGAAGGATATAGCATATTCAAAGAATTATCCTACTCAATACTATCACCTCTAAAAAGCATACACTATACAACAAAGAGATCAAGGCATAGAAAGGTAGAATACACCTACACTATACAATGAAGAAATTACAGCCTATTATACCCACTGGGCATTATGGTTCGGCACAGGTGTTAATAAAGCATACACAAAAAGCAAATTATATACACTAGGCAAATACAGCTCATACATCATGGACGCGCATCAACTTAACTCCATTTGAACTATAATCGATTGGCCAGATTCAGGTAGCACAAATTTCAGTCTGCAAAATCTCCAATTCCTTCATGGTTACCTCAGTGTCTTGTTTCATTTTTTGACTCCTGCATCTAATACCTGCATGTCCAGTCTCAACTTGTTGATTAAATGTTGACAATCATGTACATGTTGTCTTGCCACCTCTAGTTGATGCTCGAGAACATCAGCACATTCCAATTCCAATCCACAATCATTCGGTAACAGCCATGCCGCACTGCTCGCAGATCTTTGTGTTGATGTCACTTCATCCTGAAATGTTTCTGTAAGTACACATGACTAGGGCAAAAATATAGTTACAGTAGTGAAGCGAGCAAGACACTATTTTGTACTACATGGCAAAACAGGACTAACAATAATGTTACACGTCACTTTCAAAAAAATGTTCCACGTCATGAAGCATAAGCAGGTGATATTTTAAAAATTATAAAAAAGATAGTTTGTGCAGCCTGCATACAGAAATCCCTCTTAGTTCACAAGAGGAGCATGATGTTGGGGCCCAATCAAAAACACAGACAAGTTACAAATTTAGACAGATGTTGTGTATAAGCAAGCAGTTGGCCATTCTATATCTCAATTAAAGTCTTAGGGAGCATAATGAACAACAGAGGGTTTCATACAAACATACTACAGCAGGCAAAACTATGCAATCATTAGCGTAGTATAAACTAGATTGTGACCTCATACAATAATAGTTGGTTAATAGACTTCAAAGCTTCAGGCACACTTCAGCAGAGTAATTAAATGGTAAGGCATTTAATTATGTCAACTAATAGTTATACAAGTACCGAACATTAGGCATGATTATTTGGGCATCTCATTAACAAAGGACAAATAAAGCAATTGAAAAGAGCAAATTAACTATGCCTGAAACAAACAAGGAATTGAACTGTTGAGTTGCATACAGTGGCTTACCTTAGCAGGTTGAAGAGGCTCAGTGCAGCTCCTACTTCTCTTGCAAGGCTCCTTCCTAACATCTTGTACTTGGAAATCCTCAATCTTATCTTCATTCCACCCCCTATGCAAGGTGACACAAACTAGTTACTCGTCTCCTTGGAAGATAAATATGCATACTTTCCAGTCTGTGAACACAAAAGGATGAGATTATAACAAAACAACACCACATAATGAAGCATGCCGCATATCTTGCACTTGCACACAATGAAATGAGCATTTACTATGTCTGCAATATGTAAAAACTAGGCATACCTTTGAACAGGATCTCCAAGTACTCTTGGAGAGCCTACTATAGTGTATAGCCAAACCTTTATGTCACCTATGAGTTAGACAAGGCCCCACTACAGCAGCCCTTAGTGTTTAAATCGTTGACAAGCTCTGTTAGAGTGTTAGGTCAAGAACAGCAAGTAATCAAAGCAAATAGTCCTAGTATGGCTGGCTGATGCAAACAAGCAATTGAACAGATGTGTGAGCAAATCTTACATATCAAGAAAAGAAGCAAAGAAGGAGGCTTAAAGACCATCACTTGACTGACCAGATTTAAGGGGCATATAAAAATCATGTGCAATGTATGAACTAACATAAACATTGCATATTCCAGATTCTACAATGGAATGCACATGTATTAGGTTATGCCATGTATGATGATGCCTAAATGTACATATAGCAGGCAGGAGTGATTCATCATTGCACGCACAATTGAATTGCAGGTTAAGGGCCAGTTCGATTCCGCCTTTTCAGGGCATATTGTCAAAATAAGCCATAAAAGATGTAAAGAAGTCATTTTTGAGTTTTCGCTTTCGAGGGCAGTGTTTCAGGTAGAACCTCACTAAAAATTGAAGGGAAGGGGAATAGTGAAATGACTCTGTTGTCTGCCTATATTACACTCAAAATGCAACTGCTGACGCCCGTGTCACACCTGACCCTCAAGTAAAAACAAACACGCAAGCATTCATTGCCTGCCCGCTTGCATATCCTCTCCCCTTTCCCTCTACCTCGATACCCTGCCTGCAGCACTAGGGTTCCTCCAGTGAGCCGTCGCCACTGGTCCCATCTGGCATGGTCCTCGACGATGCTATGTCTAGCTTGGCTACATGGCCGGCTGGTAGGGGCAAATCTCCCTCGCTGCTCCTCCCTCTGGCGCCGCCCCTCATTCTCATGGTCTCCAGCAGCTGCTCCACTGTGGTTCGTCCAACGCACTACTCCAGCGGGCGCTGCACAACTACGGCTGATGCCACACTGCGGCAGAAGGCACCTTATTCCCCCTCCCCTCCTCCCAGGCCATGGCCTTGAGGTGCTGTTGAAGGATGAGCTCATCCAACAAGGTGAGGATCTCCTCTGATTTTTTGCCAAATTTTCATTCTGATCCACTATACGATGAATTGCTATGAGCTGCTTCTGCTGCTGTTATATGATGCATTGCTATGAGCTGCTGCTGCTGTATGATGAGTTGCTATGAGCTACTACTGCTGCTATATGATGAATTGCTATGAGCTGCTGCTGCTGTATGATGAGTTGCTATGAGCTACTGCTGCTGCTATATGATGAATTGCTATGAGCTGTTGCTGCTGCTATATGATGAGTTGCTATAAGCTACTCCTGCTACTGCTATATGATGAATTGCTATGAGCTGCTCCTTCTGCTGCTATATATATGATGAATTGCTATGAGCTGCTCCTGCTGCTGCTATATGATGAATTGCTATGAGCTACTGCTGGTATATGATGAATTGCAGACTGCTGCTGATGTATGATGAGTTGCTATGAGCTGCTACTCCTGCTATATGATGCTTTCAGGTGGTGCTGCTATATGATAATAACCAGCCACTTGGACTATCGAATTTCAATAAATAATTGTTCTTCATTTAAATGTTGGTCATGTGTTCTTAGTTTAAATTAGGCAATGGGATCTCTATGGAAAACATTGACCAAAGTAGATTGTGCCAAGTAGATGGTATCTTTGTATTTGCATTTTGAGCAAATAGTGATGGTCTGTTTTCCCATCATATTAATTACTGCACTGGGTTCAATTTGTGATGTTTGCAAGTAAAATTAATTTCCATATGGGCAACAAAATGAAAAAAAATATAATGCAATCTAGACTTTCCACTGATCATACCAAAGATAAGCTGAGAACGCAATGAAAAGAACTGGTTGGCTTATTACATGGAGCTTATATTCACATGTGCTTATTTTCTTAGGATAACTCGTAATAACTGTCCCTAAGAAACTTAGCTAATAGAACTGGCATACAAATAACATGTCACGATGATTGCAATGGAGGAGTGACGTACCATAGCACACTGTATAGGCTCACCACTGCCTCTCCTTTTTTGCGATGTTCCATTAAATTGCCACATATATCTTGTACTTTTTCATTGTGTAACCCAATCTGCGACTTGACACGGCTAATTTCAGACATCTCTACATGATACTATATTGCATATCCCTTGCGCATATTTAAACCAAAAATTAACGATTGTGTGCATACCATAAACTAGCCATGACTATGCATGCTGGACTAGCAGGCACTCTAAGGGAGCCTAATGTAGTGCACTGGAATTCCTACATGCCACCTACAATTTTGGGTAATGTACTGCCCCTGTTCCTAAATATATGTCTTTTTGTAGAGATTCCAGTATGGACCACATACAGATGTATATAGATGCATTTTCGAGTGTAGATTCACTCATTTTGCTCCGTATGTAGCCTATAGTGGAATCCCTAGAAAGACTTATATTTAGGAACAGAGGTACGAGGTAGTATCATGTATGACATCTACATATCTAATTTAGCAACCATTAGTAGAAATCATTGTCTGCACAAAGGGATTACTGGTCAAAAATCCTAGCAAAGCACGCTGGCAGGCACAGAACAATACAAGATAGAGAGACGCGCTTACAAGATCATAGCAATGCCTCCGTCTAGGATCTTGTTTGCCAAGCTGTTTTATCCAGAAGAAACATCATCCTTGTAGTTTTTGCCAGCTGCATAACAGGTAACAGCGACCGGTTCGTATATTTGAAGTACATTGGGCAGGTGATGCTGGACGGGTTTAAAGGTGACAAGTACCTAGGCCGTGGCGGGTGCTTGCCATCTCTCCAGACGGTGGGAATCAGGTTAGAAACGTCAAGGGTGATGACGCTGCGCTGGCTGTCGGGGTCCGGTAAGGAGATCTAGAACCATCGAGTAGGGTGTTTGTAGAGCAGCTCCGGTAGGGTGGACTACGGTGTGGGCGAAGCGGATATGTGGCCGTGGACGAGGGTGTAGGTGAAGCTGCTCCGGTGGTTGGGTTAAGGATGGTGTCGACGATGCGGATCTGTGGCCATGGACGGGGCGTCAGAAGCTTCTCCGGTGGTTGGGTTAAGGGTGGTGTCGACGATGCAGATCTGCGGCCGTGGTCGTGGCGTCAGAAGCTACTCCAGTAGGTTGGATGAGGGTGCGAGGAAGCGAATCTGAGGCCGTGGACTTGTGAGTTGGCAAAGCGGCCCTGGTAGGGTTGAGAATGGTATAGGCGAAGCTACTCCGGTAGGGTTGATGATGGTGTCGGTGAAGCGGCTCCGGTAGGGTTGAGGAAGGTGTCGGCGAAGCGGCTCCGGTAGGGTTGAGGAAGGTGTCGGCAAAGAGGATCAGAGGCCGTCGACGGGGGCATCGGTGGGGCGGCTCCGGGGGGTGTGGACGAAGCGTCTCCGATGGGGAGTATGAATGAGCCGCTGCAGATGCGTGGCGGTTGACGAGAGTACCAGCAAAGCATATCCGGCGCCATGGACAAGGCCGTCACTGAATGAGCTGTGGTACAGTGCTGGATGAGCAGTCTACTTGTTTCTAGGGGAGGTGGGAGGGGTAGATGCGGCCGCAGAAGCAGATCCGGCGAGGTGGACGCTGCTGGTAGTGAATGGGATATGGTACTCAAGTGGATGAGCAGTCTAGGGTTTCGAGATGGGAGGGGAGAAAGGGCGATGAAGTACGGATGGAATGATGTAAGATGCTCTGGTGTTGTGGAGTTAGTCATTTTTGCGGGAGGGGGAGAGGAAATGGGGGTGCCGTGTAGTGGGGGGAACCGGAAGTTACCAAAGCAGCCCCGACCTATCATGTAGATGAGAGCGGTATTGTAACTGTTTGTCTTCGTGCACCAAGGACAAAAGGGGGATTTCGCATGCTAAAGACTAAGTGGCGGAAATTTTAGAAGGAGGCGGGAGATTTTGCTGCCCGCGGGATCTTTCGTATCCGGTTTCAACTAATTTGGACCGTGCTAGCGGGAAGGTCATGCTACACTGTGTACACGGGGCACGCGTCAGCAGTTAATAACTGGCGTGAAGTCCACACCAGAAAAAAAGACAATAACTCAGGATGATGCGCTGATAACTTGGACGTTCACACGGGCGAGGCCAATCGTACGGGTGTAGTGGCGCGTTCACAAAAAAAGGGATCAAACGCTCAGCCTATGTATTTCTCGTGTAAATAGATAATTTAGTGCCATTGGTTATTTACTTTAAACATAATGCATTGAGTTGTGTAGAGGCGCACAAAAAGAAATGGATATTGTAGTCAGCTACTTAAAAGTGTTACCTCATAATATTACATAGCCTCCATTTCATAAATTGCGTATCCATTAAATTCATATATGAATATTACATAAATTACTTCAAAATAGAAACTTAAATCATCCAAGACTAATGAATTTGAATGCAATCGTAACAATGGTGCATGTACATGATAGCTACATTGGTTGTTTGAAGAAACATCACTGTAACTTTGGCATGCACAACTGAAAAGGTTTATTTAAATAGAAAAAAATGTGATATGTGAGTGTCCAATCTTCATAGCGTTGAATCGATATTGTACCTTTGGCCACGATATGAAGTAGATATTGACTTATGTTCAAGCGATGCATGTCCACGATCGCTAGATAGTGATACGTGAATGAATTGTGCAATCTCTCTCACACGCATACATATCTCATTTCCCTGTGGGCATCGGAATCACACACGCGCACTTCATGTATTTCTCTCCCTCTGTCAGGGTTAAATTCGTCTTTCTACCCCGTCCTACAAGTCTCTCACACAGAAACACACACGCTCTCTATGTCTAACATGCCCACCCCTTTAATTCCGCCCACCCACAACCACTAATGTCTCAAAGTATAGTAATGTCTCTCACACATATGCTATCTACCTATCCCTTAATATAGCTAGATATGTGTCACACAAACTCCTTCTCCCTACTAGCAAGATGCCCATGCATTGCACGGAACATCAAGATGCATTTGTATGAGAAGTTTATGTTGTGGGACAAAAGGATGAATGACGGAATGCCTTATTTGAAAATGCGGAGAGGGGTGTGGGTATCTTTTTGCAAAATTGACATAGTTTCCTTCCTATCCGCCGGATATAAATTGGATGGCCTATATTGCAGGATGGCAGGAACACCATCGTCACCAACTTTGTTTTTTTATAAGAGTAGAGATATGTGAGTGTCACTGCCCCCACCGCACACACACACCCACACACCCACACTTCCCAACATCGAAGGAGTAGGGTGACACCTCGATCTTGATACTAATCTATCGACTGGCTTCTCTCTCAAACATACACACACACACACACTACCCGGCACCGAAGGAGTAGGGTGGCACATCGATCTTGATAATAATCTATCTACTCCTCTTTCAAACACACACACACAAACACACACACACACACACAAACACACACACTCGCTAGTTGTGCCTCTGTGCCTACCGCGCACACTCTCGATACGTCTTTCTCTCCCCGCCCCCCAACAATGACAGCAGAAGGGTGACAACTTGATTTGATCATAATCTGTCAATTGGTTTCTCTCTCAAACATTGTGTCTCGGTGCCTCGCTCGGTAGCCCCCGATATGTAGACTTCTCGCGCGCGCACAACTGTAGTGACAATGACACTGAACCCAGTGTGCCTTGTTTTTACCGGCCTCATGTGATAGTTTTCACCCTGTTTTCTATTAATTAACAAGGCAACCTTTTCTTTGTTACTACTAGTGAATCTGAAATCATTCGGGGCAGACATAAAATATATCACTTCAACCCAATTATCGCAGCAACTATTTTAAAAGAAATTAGCTAGCTGCCCGTGCGTTGCACGGAACATCAAGATGCATTTGTATGAGTAGTTTATGTTGTGAGAGAAAAGGCTGAACGAGGGAAGGCCTTATTTGTGAACGTGGAGAGACGTGTGGGTATATTTTTGCAAAATTGCGATAGTTTCTTTCCTGTCCGTTGGATATAAATCCGACGGCCTATATTGCAGGATGGCACGCACACCATCATCACCAACTCTGTTTTCTACTCCCTCCGTCTGAAAATACTTGTCATCAAAGTGGATAAAAAGAGATGTATCTAAAACTAAAATACGTCTAGATACATTTCCTTTTATCCATTTTGATGACAAGTATTTCTGGACGGAGGGAGTATTTGTCCTTTTAGAGATTTCAACAAGTGACTATGACCGGACCTTACCAACATACTCAAAAAAGTAGTCCATAATTTTGATGTTACCCTCTTTTCTTGGCGGTGCAGTGCCATCTGGATACCTCATAAATAAATCAAGGAAAAATCTGACCCCTTCCTGAAAATACATACAGAGCAAAATGAGTGAATCTACACTCTAAAATATGTCTACATACACATCCGTATGTGGTAGTCCATTTGAAATCTAAAAAAGACAAATATTTAGGAACGAATGGAGTATATATAAGAGTAGACATGGAGATATATCTCCTGCATGGTCTACAACAAAAATGTGCTGGGCTGGTTAGCGCCGGATGCTCGCAACCCGATGACATGAGTTTGAGTTCTGTCTTTTAACTTTAGATTTTTTATTATATATTACTCTACTTATTTAATATATACTTCTTTCGCTACTGTACTGACAGTGGAACCCACAGAGTACTTAGAATACAAGATTAAGGATGGACTTGTTTCTTTTTAACTTTCTGTACGAAGCTATAGCCACCCTGCAAGTCACGTGTACACTGTACATGCAATTAACTTTTTATAGAGGGACAATCATACAGGCAATTAACTCAAATGGATTGGATGTCACTCTATTATTTCCAGCATAAAGAGCATCTCCAACGGCAGCCGGCAAATTTCCTCCCATTTCCTTCCGCGAAGGAAGACATCAAACGCCAGCGGCATACATTTTTACAACTCTAACCAACCAGATGAAATTCGTGCAAACACAGACTGATTTCATATAAGCATGAAGGATTTCGTATAAAAAGCCGGATCTTCATATAAACATGATGGATTTTATTACATTTACATGAACTAAGAGGTGCCAATCCGACTCTCTTGTATAATTAATACTCCCTCCGTCCGGAAATACTTCTCCTAGAAATGGATGTACCTAGACTTATTTTAGTTCTAAATGGCCGCCCGCGGATCCCTTTGTCTTTCTCATGCCCGTCCAACACTTGCGGGGTCGACGAAGGTCCTCGGAAGAGACGAAGTAGCAAAGAAACCACATGACTCCGTGGTCGTCGCCTCGGCGGTGGCCTTCATGGGTCCCAAGTGGCGGCGGCCTCCCGTGTTCTACTTCTCCTTGATGATGGCGGCGGACACGGAGAAGATGGCCACCGACTCGTCACTCTCCATGCACCCGGCTTCTATCTCTGCCTGCATGGCGCTGTCGCAGGCACGGGAGGTGCGCCCACAGACACGGGAGGCGCGGCCACCGCAAACACATGTGGCATGGTACGATGCGGCAGCGACGGCACCCGTACCGGCGTGCTCGCCGCCGTGCCGGCGTGGAGCAACTCACCACTCCTCATCGAGCTGAACTAGAGCGGCGAGTTGCTGAACCACGTGCCTGCTTGGGGCGGCAACTGGCTCTGTCAGGCCAAGCGAGGTTGGTAAAGCACCGAGTGGCCTCGCCGTATCCGGAGGGCTCGGCGGGCCACCCAACCGGGTAATATTCCAGAGAACGGCTCATCAGAAGCCATCGAAAGAATGGAGAAAATGGTGAAGGAGGAGATGGGTGACCGGCGGAGGGGTGCGATTCTTGCCCGCTGTCTGTTTGGCCTCGTGTAAATAGAGGGCGGACGGTAGGAGCTTGGCCGGCGTCTGGCCTCATTTAGACTAAGGGCGGACGGGAGGAGCTCGGTCGGTGTTGCGTTTAATTCCGGCTCGCTCATGAACGAACGTGTGGCCGGAGTACGATTCTCGGTTTGCATGCGGGTTTAACACAGGGGTTTAATGGAGGCGTCGGGCGTGCAGCGAGCGGTGCAGTACTATTCGATTTCACAGCAGTAATGAGCCGTCAAATCTCAAAGGCCCTCGCCTCTGGTGAAACCGACCGAACTAGACTGCCCCGCCCTCTAGCCTTTTAAAAAAAGGATACTTTTGTGCAGCAATAGTATCGATGGATTGCGCCATGGAGCAAAACATGAAATTTAAAAAAAGGTGGTACATATAGAGAGCGCTCGTCGCCAAATTATGCATATAGTACTATTAAAAAGGCTAGTCACAATAATGGTATCCAGCACAACCCACCCCTCAAATAAAACTAAGCACCCTGAAATTCTTTGACAACTAAACTTCTAGCTATATGATGTTGGCCATATATATTGTACGTATATAATGTGAAGAAACGAGTGGTAGTACTATACCAACTAAATGATGAAATGTAAGAAATACTAGTATGTACGTACTGAAGAGTTAAAGTAACGAGAAGAAACATAACATAGTTCTGCTGGGGGCTCAGCACAAGACACCCCTCAAATTAAATTAAGCACACCTGAAATTAAATTTTGCAACTATTCCGGAGACACTTCACTAGAACCACCATAAGCAACGACACTGCTGAAAGTGCAATCATGCCCTTAATCATATTTTGATGTTGATGACAACACATATGCTCGGGACTAATCATGTTTATCAAGTATATCTCAGGATTATGTTCCAAAGACCGTGTGCATGGATCATGACTAGGGACAAAAGCATATAACTCAAGAATGGAGATACAAGATGTTGACTTCATTTATGGTTTGTTCTTGAGTATAGGGATCCCGCACTATTAAGAGGGGATCGATGGATCTGTGAAATACTTTCTCAAAAGTTGCTATCTATATACCTTGCCTTCGGACGTCCGGTGTTCTACGGACGTCCGGTCCTTCCTGATTGCCCGGACGTCCGGACACTTCCGGACGTCCGGACACTTCCGGACGTCCGACACTTCCACAACAGAAACATTTCTGCGGATGTCCGGAACCCTCCGGACGTCCGACACTTTCACATCAGAAGCGTTCTTACGGATGTCCGGCCCCGCTCGGACATCCGTATCCTGTACACTGGATTGTGGGTCACACTTTTCATAGCGGCCGGTCGTCCGATGACTGTCGGACGTCCGTACCCATTTGGGCCTCCGGACGTCCGACGTTCTCCGGACGTCCGGCCATCCTGTACCCCAAACGGCCACTTTTTCCCACCACCTATATATACACCCTTCCCTTCCACGGGATAGGGTTGACCATTCACTTTGAGCCTCACAAGAACACTCCTCACTCTCTCTCTCTCATTCATCCACACTAAATCCTAGATTCCAAGTGTTCTAGGAGCATTTTGAGAGAAGTTCTCCAATCAAGTAATAGATCCACTTCTTCCCCTTCTTTGCACCAAAGGAATTCATGACTTGAGCAAGTTTTGAGCATTTCCCCATCGTTCTTGTTACTCTTGGAGGTTGGAGACTCCTAGGCGGTAGGAGTCATCCGGAGAGGAATCGAACTTTGTGATTACCCTCGGAAAAGTTTTTGAGGGTTTGGAGACCACCCCAAGGTCTACCACTAGTGGTTGAGAAACGCCTCCGTGGTGTTGTCTCAAAGGGAGAATAGGGTGAGCCTTCGTGGCGTTGGTGTGCCTTCGTGGTAACATCCATCCCTCTAACGGTGACTAGCTCCCCTCCAAGGAAGTGAACATCGGCTTACATCCTCGTCTCCCGGAGTTGTGGTTATTCCTAACCTTAACTCTCTACTTGTGGTTACTTGTATCTTTACACTTGCGTACATTATATTGTGCTTACCTACTTACGTGTTTGTGTTATTTGCTTAGTACTTTGTGCTCACGTGCAATTGTTAGGCTCATCTTCATAATCCGCATTATTGCCTAAAAATTGCCAAGTAATAATTAAAATTTGTAATTGTACCTATTCACCCCCCCCCCTCTAGGTCCATCTCGATCCTTTCAATTGGTATCAGAGCCTCGTGCTCTATTCTTGTGGCTTAACCGCCCTAGAGCGAGATGAACCCAGATGGGACTCCCCTGGTTGTAGATCCTAAGGATAAAGGCGAGGCTTCTTCTGAAGTCAAGTCCTTTACGTCTCAGGATCTAGAACGGGCCCTTGCTAAGCAAAAAGAGGAGCATGATGCTTCTCTTGAGGCCTTGGTCCAACTGAGATTAGCCACGTTGTCCGCGGTGCTTGCACCACACTCAAGTTGTGTGAGTCCGAGGCCAACTGTGCCGACTTCATCACTTGGTCAACAACCTCCTAGCAATGAACACACCAGTGTTCCTTGGCTTTATGCAAGACCTCAGGTTGAGAAACCAAGATATAACCCTCAAGGCAAACCTCCTTTACTTACTGCTACTGCTGATTTTGCATTGTGGAAAGTTGCTATGCAGGATCATCTTCGACATGGAAACGATGAGATGCTGGAGATTATAGAGAATGGCTATCATGTGGTTGATCCAAAGAACCCCACGCCAAGAGAAATATATGACAAGAACCTCAATGACACGGAAATCATGTGTATAAGGAGAGGTATGGATGAAAAGCAAAGGAGACCGTTCATACACATCAAAAGTGCCAAGGAACTATGGGAAAGTATTATACGATCCAGGACTGGCACTTCTACCCTCCGGAGTGCTCAATATGAAATTGCCAAGGGGCAATTGCAAAAAATTTGTATGGAAAAAGGTGAAACCCCCAATCAACTCCTTGAGCGTCTCATGACTCTCACTGCGGATATTGAGTCATGTGAGTGTGAGAAGACTCAAGATGGATTCAATATGACTAAGAGGTTTCTTGTGGATAAGTTGCTTCATGCTCTTGCTCCATATCATCATCAAATGGTGTGGGCTATAAGACAACACCATACCTTCAAGGAAATGACTACAGATGACATCATATCCACCTTCCAACTATTTGAAGAGTCAAAGGCCAATGCCACAAAACATCTTCCCATGCATGGTTCCCCATCATCAAAAATCAATCTTGCATTGAAGGCCAAGCAAGTATGTGAAGATGAGCAAAGTGAAGAAGAAGAAGATGACGATGAGGATGAAGATGGTAATGAGATTGACTCCGACGAGGGTCCTTCGTATGAAGACATGGCTCTTTTTGTCAAGAACTTTAGCGCCGGAAAATTCAAGGGAAGATTTCAAAAGAAGAAAGTGAGAAAATGCTACAACTGTGAAGAAACCAGTCACTTCTCCAACGAGTTCCCTTATGAGAAGAGAGAAAATAAACCAAGGTTTCCCAAGACCTTTCCCAAGAAGAAGTTGCCAAATCCTTTGAACTCCAAGCTCAAGAAGAGAGATGGAATGGCAATGGTTGCTCAAGAAGAATCTGATCCGGATGATGTTAGTGGTGTTGCCGGAGTTGCTCAAGACTCTCAAAACACGTTGAGGTTAGTAAACAAGAGTGGTGATGTGGTCACCTACAACTACATGAAAGATTACAAGGGCAACGCTCACAAGTGCCTAATGGAAAAGGCCATGTTTGAAGAAGGAGAGGACCAAAGCTCTTCTGACAATGTCAAGGTAACTCCACGATCAAATCCTCCTCTTTTCACACCTTCTACTCCTAGTGATGAGTACCTTGATGCGGAGGATAGCTATGAGGATGATGATCTAGATGATCCTATGATTGCTAAACTTAATAAGTTCATGTGCTCCCTCAAAGGAAAGAAACTCACTATGTTTCGTATGCTTATGGAGATGGTGAGTAAGCACATCATCACCATTAAGGAACTCGAAACCCTCGTCACCGAGGAAAAGGAAAAGTGTGAAATCCTTGAGTGGAAAGTCCAATATGAGGAAGCACGAAATGATGAACTATGCTTAAAAATTGGTGCAAACATTGATGTTCACACTAATGATCTTGCCTCCTTGAAAAAGGCTATTGACTCTTGTGAAGAGTTAGTGAATGATAAAAGCAAGCTTGTGAAGTCTCATGCTTCTCTATCTAAGGATTGTGAGCTTCTATCCGTATCCCTCAAGACTAAGGAAGGAGAGCTCATCGTTCTTAGAAAGAGTTTTGAGACGCTCAAACTTACTTATCTTGAAACTTTAGCCAAGGCTTAATCTTCCCCTATTATAAATGTTGATGCTTGTGCTACTAACTCTAGTAGTGATCTAGCATCTATTCTTGAGGAAAATCGTTTTCTCAAGGCTCAAATTGAGAAAGGTCTCATGACATGTGCTCAAGGGCAAAAGAATCTTGATGAGATTTTGAGTCAACACAATGAGGTGTTTGCCAAAGAGGGACTTGGGTTTGACCCTAGCACAAGTAAGAAGAAGACGTCCTCCCAAAAGTGCACAACTCCTCTAAACAAAACTTTTGTAAGAGAAGGGCACAAGGAGAAAGGTAAGGTTGTGAGTGGGAAGGCCACAAGGGGCATGCCCACTCTCAACAAGCCTAAAGAGTTCATGCCTCCTTCCTATGTACTTCGGAAGACTAAGGATGGAGAAGTCTTTGCAAAATTTGTTGGTCCTCGAAATGCATTCCGTTTCTATGCTATTTGGGTCCCTAAGACCCTTGTAACTAACTTGAGAGGTCCCATTGCAAAATGGGTGCCTCTAACCAAGTCATAATTGTGTGTAGGTAAGCTTCTCCGGTGGAGTGAAATGGGTGATTGATAGTGGATGTACAAATCATATGACCGGAGATAGCAAATTGCTCTGCGATTTCATGGAAGCTATTCAACCATTCATGAGCATTATGTTTGGTGGAGGTTCAAAAGGACAGGTACTCGGTTTGGGCAAGGTGGCTATAACCAATGACATGTCTCTTGCAAATGTTATGCTTGTCCAATCCCTTAAATATCACTTGCTTTCTGTTTGCCAATTGGCTTCTGTTGGTTATGATGCACTCTTTGGACTAACGGATGTGAAAGTCTTTAAGAGAGATACTCTCGAAGTGGCCTTTGTTGGAGATTTGGATGGCAACCTTTACACGGTTGATTTCTCGAACGAGAGCACATTCCATGCAACTTGTCTAATGGCCAAGGCTGACAAGGGGTGGCTATGGCATCGCCGGCTAGCCCATGTCGGCATGAGAAATCTTCAAGATCTCTTAAAGGGGAATCACATCCTTGGACTAACCAATGTCTCTTTTGAGAAACATCGTGTGTGTAGTGCATGCATAGCCGGGAAGCAACATCAATCAAAGCACCCACCCAAGAACATAGTATCTACTTCAAGGCCCCTAGAGCTCCTTCATGTGGATCTTTTTGGGCCTCCTTCATGGGATAGTCTTGGTGGGAAAAAGTATGGGCTTGTCATTGTTGATGATTACTCAAGATATACATGGGTATTCTTCCTCAAGTACAAGGACGAAACGAAGATCACCTTCATTGATTTTGCCAAGCAAGCCCAACGCAAGTTTGACAGAGGAATCCGAGCAATAAGGAGTGACAATGGCTCTGAGTTCAAGAACTATACCTTGGAAGAATTTCTTAGTGATGAAGGGATTGAGCATCAATATTCAGCTCCATACACTCCTCAGCAAAATGGTGTAGCCGAACGGAAGAACCGTACACTTGTAGAATTGGCAAGGTCCATGTTGGATGAATACAAGTCACCACATAGTTTTTGGGTTGAAGCTTTCAATACCGCATGCCATGCACCAAACTGACTCTTCCTCCGCACTATATTGGAAAAGACTCCATATGAGCTTCTAACTGGAAACAAGCCAAATGTCAAGTACTTTCGTGTATTTGGGTGCAAATGTTTCATTCTCAACAAAAGAGAACGGTTAGGAAAATTTCAATCCAAAACAATTGACGGTATATTTGTTGGTTATGGATCAAACTCTCACGCCTATAGAGTCTACAACAAATCCAATGGATGTGTTGTAGAAACTTGTGACGTGGTGTTTGATGAATTTAATGGCTCCCATGGGGAGCAAGTTGATCTAAGTGATGTACGTGAAGAAGATTCTTCTCAAGACATTTTGAACATGGGTGTTGGTGCACTTCTTCCTATGGAACAAGTACCTCATGATGATGAAGAAGAAGATGGAGGTCTCACGCATCACCAAACTACTTCAACATCCATACCAACACAAGTTCCTATTGTTCAACCTATACCCTTAGCCCAAGTTGATGAGGTTGATCAAGTCTCACTTAATGATAACCATCAAGAACAGGATCATCATCAAGAGCAAGAACAAGAAAGTCCAATCATGGATGACGAACCTCATAAAATGCAACATGAACAAGAAGATCTTCCTTCACACATGAATGATCCATATGTTGAAGATGTGGATGATGGACATGAAGTTGAACCTCATGAAACCCTCACCTCCATCATGCCTCTAGTGGCCGGTCGTGTTGATGTTGATAAAATCCTCACCGGCATCTCGGAAGGTAGAGTCACTCGTAAACATTTGACAAACTTTTGTGCTCACTTCTCGTTTGTGTCTAGTATTGAACCACTCAAGGTACAAGAGGCATTGATGGACAACGATTGGCTTGTTGCTATGCAAGAAGAGTTGAATAGTTTGGAACGCAACCAAGTGTGATCACTAGTCAAGAGGTCATCCACCGAGCACAACGTCATTGGAACAAAATGGATTTTCAAGAACAAGCAAGATGAAAATGGTGTCATCATCCGAAACAAGGCAAGGTTAGTGGCACAAGGGTACTCACAAGTTGAAGGTTTGGACTTTGGTGAGACCTTTGCCCCCGTTGCTCGTCTTGAATCCATTCGCATTTTACTTGCGTATGCCGCTTTCAATGGTTTTACATTACATCAAATGGATGTGAAGAGTGCTTTCCTTAACGGTCCTCTACAAGAGGAAGTATATGTGTCACAACCACCCGGGTTCGTTGACCCCTTTCACAAAGACTATGTGTATAAACTTCATAAGGCTTTGTATGGCCTCAAACAAGCACCTCGTGTTTGGTATGATCATTTGAAGAAGTTTTTACTCGATGATGGTTTTGTGAGAGGGGTGATCGATCCCACTCTTTTTACTAAGAGGGACAAGGGTGATTTGATTCTATGCCAAATCTATGTAGATGACATCATTTTTGGTTCTCCTAACATTCATTTGTACAAGAAGTTTGCGGATTCAATGACCAAGAATTTTGAAATGTCACTCAATACAGATTTGAAGTTCTTTCTCGGATTTCAAATTCAACAATTTCAAGAAGGATTTTTCTTATCTCAAGCAAAGTACCTCAAGGATATTCTAGAAAATTTTGGTATATCTGACGCTAGTCCATGCAAGACACCCATGCCAACCAAAATCACTCTCACTGAAGACACAAATGGTACTCCTTTCGACCCATCTACTTACCGCTCTATGATTGGTTCATTGCTTTATCTTTGTGCATCTAGACCAGACATCATGTTCAGTGTATGCATGTGTGCTAGATTTCAAGCTTTCCCTAAGGAAAGTCATCATAAGGCAGTTAAGCACTTAGATACCTTGTTCACACCCCAAAGTTGGGCCTCTGGTACCCCAAGGATGCTAAGTTTGATCTCATTGGGTACATGGATGCGGATTGGGCTGGAGACAAAGTGGATCGTAAGTCCACATCCGGTTCATGTCAGTTTCTTGGACGATCCTTGGTGAGTTGGTCCTCGAAGAAACAAAATTGTATTGCTCTCTCTACCGCAGAAGCTGAATACATTGTTGCCGCTAGTTGTGCAACTCAGTTGTTATGGATGAGGCAAACTTTGAAGGATTGCGGTATCACCTATAGAAATGTGCCTCTTCTGTGTGATAATGAAAGTGCCATCAATATTGCTGAGAACCCCAAAGATCATCTCGGCACCAAACACATTGATATTAGGTATCATTTCTTGAGAGATCATGTTGAAAAGGGTGATATTCACATTGATCACATTGGTACAGATTTTCAACTAGCAGATATCTTCACCAAACCTCTAGATGAAGCAAGGTTCTATCGACTTAGGCGTGAACTTGGTATCTTGGAGCTTGACAACATTATGTGAAATCTAGTACCCAGTCATGCATGAATCTAATGTCTTGTCACGATGTAGGCATATACTTAGGGGGAGACATTCAATTCATGAATGTTCTCGCCCTACTCAATGCATAAAAAGAACCAACACTCTCAAAGTATCCATGGGTCTAGACCTATGGTGCTTTAACATGATGGAGTAGTGACTATGCACTTAAAGTTCAAGTCTTTCTGTGTCATGTCCTGTCTACTCAGACATTGTGGCATTAGCCACCACTTGTAGTCTATGGCTATGATTGAGTAAGGTAGGATATGAGTTACTAGATAAATAAGTTTTACTGTGAAAAAAAAACAAAAAAATGCCTTTATCCTCATCATGATCAGCACCTGCATTCTTGCCTCCTGTCCAAACTTCTGGCGTCGGACGTCTGTAGGTTCCGGACGTCCGTGTGGTATTTCACTGCCGGACGTCCGTATATTCTGCTCTAATTACCTTCGACCGGTCGTCCGGCCCCTCCGGACGTCCGTAAAATCCACTCTGGTTCCCTTAAGTTGGCCTAGACGATGAAGCTCCGGGCGTCCGGAAGACTCCGGACGTCCGTAAAAATCTTTCTGTTACAATCTGTCCGGTCGTCCGAAGCCGTCGGACGTTCGTAGAATCATCTCTGTCATCCTCTATTTGCTGATGGTCCAGACTCCGGTCGTCCGTCCGTTCCCGGACGTCCAGACGCATATGTGACTCCGGTCGTCCGTAGGCTTCGGACGTCCGTACGTTTTTACTGGGGTCTATATATACTGCGACGTAGGGTTTGTCAACCAAACCACATCCTCTCCACTTGGTTCGCCGCCACCGCCGCTCTTGCCATGCGTCCACTCCCGGCAGCCGCCCGCCGCCGTACCCCTCGCCAGGGTTTCTCCCCGCCGCAGATTTGCGACTCGTCGTCCGGCCCGTCCAGCCGTTCTGCTCAGAGTTTCTCTCCCCGGCCAGTCCGTCGACCCCCTGCTCCAGCACGCCGCTCGGCTCCTCCGTGCTCTTCCTCACAAGGTAGGGCACAACCTTCCATCCCCCCTCCTCATGCATTCACCCTGATCTATGGAGGGGTGTTGACATGTGCTTTACTTCTCCCCTAGGTCACGATGCCTCGGTCCAAGCACTCCGCACGCAAGCAAGTCGCCGGAGGGCCGGCTCGTCCGTCTCGTCGTGGTGGCTCCGACGACTCCCAGGAGGAAGATCGCCCTCGGAAATGTGCCGCTCGTCCTCCCAGCTCGTCTAGTGATTCCTCTTCGGAGGGGTCAGATTTTGAGGATGAGCTTGAAGAGGTGGATCCGTCCCCGATGGTTGGCGTCCGCGTCGCTGCCCCCAAGCCCGACACTCGTCGTCCAACCTTTCAACCTCCTCCTCCTCCGGTGCAACCCCACGGTGATGCCCGTCACATCTCCATTGAGCCTCCACTGTCACTAGGCCGTCATGTTAAGCGTTTCAACAAGGTCCCCAAATCTTCATATCTTAAATTGCGTCGTGATGTAGATCAATTCACTGTTGTTAGGGATTCTCAGGATAGTCGCTTTCGCACAAATGTCCAAGCCGACATCTTCACCACGATTGTCATCCCTAAAGGCTTGTCAATTCATGTTTGCATTGATCTTGAGCACATTCGCACTCATCCGGAGAAATATCCGGGAGCCATTGAGCTCATTGAGTCGTCAAATCTAGATGCTCCATTCGCCTTTCAACACGATTTTAACCATGCTGCCATCCATCAGTTTTATGCCACATGTTACTTTGCTCCTGATAACACTGTCACATGGATGACCTCCGACACTGCACTCACAGCATCTTATGCTCAGTTTGTCACTGCACTTGGATTTCCCGACACTGGGTTCAAAATCCACAAGGATGAGCCCAACCATAAGCCTAAAGGCATTGCGGTCTGTGCGGATCTTCTTAGACCCATACCATCCTTGTCTAGCACTGAGAAACAAAAAAAATCTAAATCAAGTCTCCATTTGGCGTTTCCCATGCAACATCATTTATCAGTGTGTCATCCGCACCATTTATCCCAAGATGGGTGACAAGGGCTCCTGCAGCAGCTACTGCATTGATCTCATGCATCGCCTCTTCACATCTCCTAAAGGGAAGATAAATGTTCCACACTTTCTATGGCATGAGATCCGCCTTGCTAGCTTCTAGCACAAGCGGGCTTTTCCTCATGCACCTTTTATTCAGGCATTTATCGAGAGTGTAGCTCCCTTTCCCATTGCACGCACTCATATACATGAGAGATGGGTCATCCCACCTCACATGGCGGCTGACCATGTTTCTCCTCCTCCTGCTACTGCTAGTCGCACCGCCGCTAGTTTTCCTTCTCATGCTACCCATCCTCCTTCCAGTGATGCCCCCTTTGGGCGCATTGCTCGTTTTCTTGGGAAGGCTCATTCAGCCATGATGAAGATGTTCACCTACCATTTCTCCCAACACCATGATGTGGTCACTCGCATGGTCACTTCCAAGAACGCTCTGAAGGCTCGTCTAAGAGACTCAGGCGTATATGATGTGAGTGACGATGAGCGTCTTCCTGCAGATCCCCCTTCTGATTTTGGTTTTCCCTCCGGTCCTGAGTGGGCTGATTTCTTCGACGAGGCTGGTGGCAGTGGTGTTCATGATGATGATGATGAGGATGATCTTTAATACTGTTATGACATTCCCCCTAGTTCTTTTCTTTGGATACTTGATGCCAAAGGGGGAGTAGACTCCATATGCATTACTCTAGCTCATTATGTAATCGAACCTATGTTATGAATAGTTTGTTGAACTATGTTATGAGTTGTTGAACTATGTTATGAGCTATGTTATGAGTTGTTGAACTATGTTATGAGTTTGTTGGTTATGAGTTTGGTGATTCTATATGAAGTGTAACTCTTGATTATCGTGGCATCAGTTTGAGGGGGAGCCCTCATCATTTTTGTTTTTAATAGTATCTGTGGTATCACTTTGAGGGGGAGCTCGCTCGCTACTTATTCTTATTATGGTTATTGAGCTCCACAACAAATACTTCCGATTACTATTATGAGTATGCATATGAGTTGTCATCAACTACCAAAAAGGGGGAGATTGAAAGTGAAATCATGCCCTTAATCATATTTTGATGTTGATGACAACACATATGCTCGGGACTAATCATGTTTATCAAGTATATCTCAGGATTATGTTCCAAAGACCGTGTGCATGGATCATGACTAGGGACAAAAGCATATAACTCAAGAATGGAGATACAAGATGTTAACTTCATTTATGGTTTGTTCTTGAGTATAGGGATCCCGCACTATTAAGAGGGGATCGATGGATCTGTGAAATACTTGCTCAAAAGTTGCTATCTATATACCTTGCCTTTGGACGTCCGGTGTTCTACGGACGTCCGGTCCTTCCTGATTGCCCGGACGTCCGGACACTTCCGGACGTCTGACATTTCCACAACAGAAACATTTTTACGGATGTCCGGAACCCTCCGGACGTCCGACACTTTCACATCAGAAGCGTTCTTACGGATGTCCGGCCCCGCTTGGACGTACGTATCCTGTACACTGGATTGTGGGTCACACTTTTCACAGCGGCCGGTCGTCCGATGACTGTCGGACGTCCGGACCCATTTGGGCCTCCGGACGTCTGATGTTCTCCGGACGTCCGGCCATCCTGTACCCCAAACGGCCACTTTTTCCCACCACCTATATATACACCCTTCCCTTCCATGGGATAGGGTTGACCATTCACTTTGAGCCTCACAAGAACACTCCTCACTCTCTCTCTCATTCATCCACACTAAATCCTAGATTCCAAGTGTTCTAGGAGCATTTTGAGAGAAGTTCTCCAATCAAGTGATAGATCCACTTCTTCCCCTTGTTTGCACCAAAGGAATTCGTGACTTGAGCAAGTTTTGAGCATTTCCCCATCGTTCTTGTTACTCTTGGAGGTTGGAGACTCTTAGGCGGTAGGAGTCATCCGGAGAGGAATCGAACTTTGTGATTACCCTCGGAAAAGTTTGTGAGGGTTTGGAGACCACCCCAAGGTCTACCACTAGTGGTTGAGAAACGCCTCTGTGGTGTTGTCTCAAAGGGAGAATAGGGTGAGCCTTCGTGGCGTTGGTGTGCCTTCGTGGTCAGATCCATCCCTCTAACGGTGACTAGCTCCCCTCCAAAGGAGTGAACATCGGCTTACATCCTCGTCTCTCGGAGTTGCGGTTATTCCTAACGTTAACTCTCTACTTGTGGTTACTTGTCTCTTTACACTTGCGTACATTATATTGTGCTTGTCTACTTACGTGTTTGTGTTATTTTCTTAGTACTTTGTGCTCACGTGCAATTGTTAGGCTCATCTTCATATTCCGCATTATTGCCTAAAAATTGCCATGTAATAATTAAAATTTGTAATTGTACCTATTCACCCCCCTCTAGGTCTATCTCGATCCTTTCAACTGCCACCTTACTCGGAGTCCTCGTCCACGTCCTCGACTTCGTCCTTGTCCCTCTTCCTCTTGGCCGATACTTCTTTTCTTGAACCGCACACTTGGCTCTTGCTATTCATCCAACCCTTGTAGATATTGAAACAAAGGTAGCCATCCATTGCAGCATAGTGGATGTGGTCTATATCTAGTACATTCCGCGGCCATGCATAACGATGAAACGTGTATGGAGGTTTCTCCAGTTTACCGTATGAAGGATGAACCATGGCTCCTGCCAGGGTCAGCATTGAAGGCCGACGAGAGGACACAAGCCGATTCTTCTGGAGGTCGAAGGTGTTGCCTACAACGAGGCCTATCCGACCCAGGACTTCTTTGTCGTTACCAAGTCCACAGTAATGACTTTGACTAGGTTGCTCTCGAGGAAGTCCTTGAAATCCAGGCATTCAATGTCGGCATGGCATATGTGGTAGACCAAGCATAAGTCATGCATGCAAACCTGGATCACGGCGGGCTTCTTCCTCTCTTCGTCCTTTAGATCCTTCTCTCGTCCCAGGACTGTGGTGTACTCAACATCTTGCCCAGCGACCCGATCATCATCTGAGTCTTCGAACATGCGTCTAAGGAGAGAAAGGCATCCTTTCACCGTCGCGGAAGAACGGGTGTAGATGACGTCGAACTCATCGCCGGTGATGGTTCTAACCTTGTACTCACCGCCGATCATGGAGATTTGGGACACCATGGATTTGGGAGGAGGGTTAGGATTAGTAGAACTTCCGTAATGTGAATGGACGGCACGACTAGGAACGAACCGCTATAGTATTGAAGGACATGCGGGGACGAGTAGGAGCGAACTGCCAGCGTGCGAACGGCAGGGTAGTGGCTTTCCATTCTCCCATGATACGGGCTTCTGAGAGCCCTTGGATCTGAGATCGAACGGTTGCATGGCGTGATTCTAGACCTATGGGTGAATATCCTATCCTAGAGGGTTATTCTGCAATTTTTGAGCAACTTAGCATGCGACCGTTTGATCTCAGATCTAAGGGCTGCCAGCAGCCCGTATCATGGTCGCGCCTACCACGACCGTCGCGTCGCTCGCGCGGCCGTGCCCTTGGAGATTTAACACAGTGCGTTAGGCTATCTGATGTTGGCATGCCATGCATAGTCATCACTTAGTCACTCATACTACAACAAGGTTAGCTATAAGGTTGGCTATAAGTGTATTTATTTTTTTACTCCTCTCTATCTCTTTCTTCGTACTCCCTCCGTCCCGTAATATTAGAACGTTTTTGACACTAGTGTAGTTCCAAAAATGTTCTTATATTATGGGACACAGGGAGTACTTATATTTATTGCATTTTCCAAGGAGTGACCTCTTCCAATGAAATGGTGTTGCTAAGTTTGCTTCATTTAATTAGCTATAGACTCAAAATTGCCTTTTCACCTAGGTACACGCGCTTAGCACCGTTTGTTCCTTGGGTCACCATACTAGTCTCTCTCTTCTTGATTAACTTGCCACATCAGACTTTATGCCTATGTGGCAAGCTTAGCACCTATAGGAACAAGTAAGGCTGCTTGTAATGGGAGTAGTATCATGCATGCCAACTATGCAATCTTGATGAGGTGACGTCGAATTAAATGAAGAAAAGAGAGAGTTGAGTATCATAATATGATACTGTAGGATCATATTAAATGATGTGCTACTATGTGTCATGCATGACAATACATAAACTATCCTATGATACCAACACATGATACTATGCATTACGGATGTAGTATCATACAAAAGTATCATATGCATGATACTAGTATATGATACGCTCCATTACGACCAACCTAAGTACAATAGTGCGCTTTACATGGCATTTTTTCATATGTGGAGGAAAGAGAGGCAAGGAAAAAGTGGAGAAGTGGCCTCTCATGCAAGAGCCAGCCTCTACTACATGGTGGAGCATTGGGAGAGGCACCTGTATGGAGGTGGTCAGGAATTGGGAGACTACGCTGGTCGTAGCGCCGCAGTTAAAATGATAATGGCAAGTCAAATCATGGGGCCCCACCTCTCCAGCAGTAACTGATGTCAAATCACACAACCCTACATTTGCAGCAGCCTACTCCCTCGTCTTCTTGCTACTCTGTCGAACCGACTAGGCGGAACTGCCCCGCCTACCGCGCAGGAAAAGCCCGTGTAGTATACTCCCTACGTCTAGGTGACCAAGGTGGAGAGGAAAATAAGAGAACTTAATGTTTAGGGAGTATTTTCTAAGGCTGGTTGTAATGGTACTAGCCTTAGCAATTTTGATGAGGTGTCATAGAATTAAATGAAGAAAGAGAGAGAGTTGAGTACTATGTGTCATACATGGCAATAAATAAAGTACTACATGATACTAATATATGATACATGGCGCAGGAGTACTAAGTATTATTAATACAGTTTTGCTAGAACTCATCTAGATGAGATATAATTTGGTCTCATTCATCTTTTATAGCCATTGGATGTGATGCTATAAGATGCGTGTGTGCTGACATGGGTTGTATTTGTTCTTGTGCAACAAACTGACGACTGCATGTCATGTTTGATAGTCTCAAGTCATTAAAAGCATACAGGGCTCACATCTCTTATTGGTTGATTCCTCTATTTATGTCAAAAAATAAGAAACAACGTGAGAGTTAATGCACCAGGCGTATGTGTTTACTATTTGGTTTTCATAAGATGACTTAATACTCACCTAGACGGAGGGAGTATTCGATTTGACAGTGGGCGGCGCAATTCGCGATACGACTTTAATGCAGATGAGGGAGGGAGTAGCGGTTCCCGATATGTTGAACGGCCAATGCATCCTCCTTCAATTAATGCATGAGGGAAGTAATGGGAGGAGGTCCGGGAAAAGAGGTTGCACGATGTGAATGCAACGCAGTTTTCCCTCATTGCCCTCATATAAAGGCGCCCCTCCATTCAAATGCATCTACCACATCATACGCACCTAAGCATTTTCCTAGGCAACTACACTAAGCGCAAAAGAGCTCACTCCGGACCCATCGCGGCGATGCACGTGAGCGGCCAGCGGCTACGCTAGATGGTCCACGATGCCGGCCTACGGCATGGTGCCGAGGATCGTCTCCAGAGGTGTTGGAGACCGGCTGGTGGATGGCCGCCTTCGACGCCAACTACGACTCTCAGTTGGACCAGATGATCGTTGCCACCAGCAACAAGTTCACCGTCCTGAAGAAGCTCGCGGACGACATCGTCGTACTCCTCCAGCCCGCGCGCCCGGGCTCCTCATTGCCTGCCACCCTAATCGGCCTCCATCGCCGGAACCTCTTTCAAGCACTGGTGGCTCTGCGACTGCCCACCGGCGCCATGAAGAATAACCACCTGGAGGTCGCGCTCGCCGTGAGGCGCCTCGCCCTGCAAGAATTCGTCGACTTACACATCCACGTGTATGAGAAAACCATGTACATAGGTATCTACAAGGCCAGTGAGGACGCTACGATGTTGGCCTTCCTCAACCGGCTGGAAGCCTTGGATGCCTTTGCTGAGAAGCACCTCGACCTCGCCACAAAAGCCGCCGCTCCTTAGCCGACGGTCGATGGCCCATCGCACTAAGTTGAGGAGGAGTAGGTCGTACGTTCATGGATCCATCTTTCTTCTTGCCTTCTCTAACCACCATTGCGATTGCATCATCGTGGCCTTAATTCTTATTGTGTTGTTGCATTATCGTTCCAGTCAATACCGACATGTGTGATCCCTTTGCTTAATTATATGCATCACTGTAACTCGTACTCCATCCGTCAATTTCTAAGTTGTGCTTACCTTTTCCATCAACTTCGTGCAACGCGCGGGCATCTTGCTAGAAACACTAGAATATGTCTTTATAATCCGTATGTGATAGTCCATTTGAAATCTCAAAAAATAAAAATATTTATGTACGGAGGGAGTAATATATTAGGAGTATATCAAAACAATAGTGATTTATTTCAAGTTTGTGAACAAATACTACTATTCTACTACTTTGGATCCGTCGCAACGCACGAGCACATTGCTAGTAAAAGGAAAAGGCCTGTCGCGTTCGCGTCGCACCCACACATGCCCGGGAATCGGGAGTACTCCACGGCCCGTCCTACACGACACATAGCTTAGGGAAGGCGTGTTGCCTAGCATTTTCACTTTCATGTGGGACTGCTGTTGTCACGCCCAATATGCGACCCTATCCAAAAGCAACTCGAAGGTCCCACCAAGGATAGACCCACATATTGAAACGCTTTTGCAAGGTGGATATCATTACATCAACATTACATAATAGATGGGGATACATACAAGAGGCATACAATGCCACACGGATACAACATCACAATACATTAGAGCATCATCCGACTATGGATGAAACACAAACAGAAACTCAAACGACATCCACCCTGCTAGCCCAGGCTGCCGACCTGGAACCTATCCCCTGATCGAAGAAGCAGAAGAACTCAACGCAAGCAAGCATCGCTCTCGCGTCATGACCATCGCACAACCTGTACCTGCAACTATTGTTGTAGTAATCTGTGAGCCACGAGGACTCAGCAATCCCATTACCATGGGTATTAAGACTAGCAAAGCTTAATGGGAAAGGAAGGGGTAAAGTGGTGAGGCTGCAGCAGCGACTAAGCATGATATGGTGGCTAACATACGCAAATAAGAGCGAGAAGAGAGCAAAAGGAACGGTCGTCAACTAATAATGATCAAGAAGTGATCCTGAACTCCTACTTACGTCAAACATAACCCAGAAACCGTGTTCACTTCCCGGACTCCTCCGAAAAGAGACCATCACGGCTACACACACGGTTGATGTGTTTTAATTCGGATCTGGTGTCAAGTTATCTACAACCAGACATTAAAAAATTCCCATCTGCCTATAACCGCAGGCACGGCTTTCGAAAGATTATACCCTGCAGGGGTGTCCCATCTTAGCCCATGATAAGCTCTCACGATCAACGAAGGATATACCTTCTCCCAGGAAGACCCGATCAGACTCGGAATCCCGGTTTACAAGACATTTCGGCAATGGTAAAACAAGACCAGCAAGACCGCCCGATGCGCCGACAATCCCGATAGCAGCTGCACATATCTCGTTCTCAGGGCAACACCGGATAAGCGAAGCGTACAGGAACCGACGTAACCCAAGTTGCCAAGGGATGGCCCCGCATGGTGCTCTAGTTTGGACCAACACTTAGACAAGCATTAGCCCGGGGGGAGGCTGTAATAAAGATGACCCTCGAGAGAGCGACTCCCAAGGGAAAAGTAGGTGGTGGTGAGGCAAATGGTAAAACTAATGTTGGGCCTTGCTGGACGAGTTTTATTCAAAGCGAACTGTCAAGGGGGTCCCATAAATCACCCGACCGCGTAAGGAACGCAAAATCCGGGAACATAACACCGGTATGACGGAAACTAGGGCAGCAAGAGTGGAACAAAACACCAGGCATAAGGCCGAGCCTTCCACCCTTTACCAAATATATAGATGCATTAATAATATAAGAGATATTGTGATATCCCAACCAAAATCCTGTCCACCATGGGGCAATCTTCAACTTCACCTGCAACTAGCAACGCTATAAGAGGGGCTGAGCAAAAGCGGTAACATAGCCAAACAACGGTTTGCATAGGAAAGGTGTCAAAGGTTAGAGGTTCATGGCAATATGGGAGGCTTGATAAACAGGTGATAGGTAGCGCTGCAAAGCGATAGAACGAAGCAACTAGCATAGCAATGATAGTAGTGAGATCCAGGGTAGCGGTCATCTTGCCTGAAATCCCGCAAGGAAGAAGAACGAGTCCATGAAGAAGACGAACGGATGAAGCCACGAAGACGAACCAAGCGTAGACGAACGAATCCTCATGATCGGAACGAAACAGGAACTATCGAGAAGAAACACACAACATGGTAAACACACCACACATGAACAAGTCATGATGCACAAACAAGTATGATGCAAGACAAGACTACATGAAGCTACTCATTGCAAGAGATGATGCAAACAAGAGCAACACATCAAGGCAAGTTTAAATGAGGTCGGAAACAACATATAACAATTCCGTAAGTCCTGATATGCAAATTTCAAAGTTGGTCCAGATCTGAATAAACCTTATGTTCAAGTAGTTAAACAGCAAGTTAAAATGCACAAAGATGATCTACACGAGATTCTAGTCAAGTTACATATAAAGTTCATTTAGTTCGGAGCTACGGCCTAGAAGATATGAGCAAAACAAGTTAAACATGGCATTGATGCAAAATGCATACAAACATCAAGCAAACACCTCAAAACATGGATGCAACATGATAATATGAAGCTACATGCAATTCTAAGCAAGTTTCATATAGAGCACACTCAAAACGGAGCAACGGTTCAACACACACACTATACAAGTTATAGGAACAATCTGTCCAAAACAGCAACTAGGCATATTGCAAGCATCAAAACAACATGCTATAGCATCTCAACATGATAACAAAACGCATGGACATGATGTACAGGTAAAGCATTACAAAACATGAACACTGAGCTATCTCCAGAAATCACTAGAACATGCTCAAACACACATGGTAAGATTGCAAATGATTACAGTTCAGACTTTGCAGAAAATAACATCAGGTTGCAATGTTTAGAGCTATCAAACAACATGTTACAGGAACTTATCATGGCAAACAAAGGCATGGCATGAAACTAATAAATGCATAGATGAAATGTCCTTTAGTGACCATGAGCCAACAAGGATCAGAAGAAATAATGGCACCCATGTAAACATAGCAAATTATAATACAGATTCAAACATGGCAGAAACAGAATTATGAAGGCATGTTGGTGAGCTTGTATCACTCACCACAGAGCAATACATGGCATGGCAAGGCAACCATTAGTAAGAAGACATGTTTGTGAAGCTAAGAATGGCAATAGCAAGTTCATAGGGTACATGGAACACTAGCAAAACACATGGCAACAACTGAATTTAATGTTAACAGGCTGACAACAATATTATGAAGTAAATTTGGAGCAAGGAAACAACAAGCTACAGCAAGCTATAAATGCAACCAGGGGCATGAATGGATAGAGCAAGACATGTAGAACAAAACATGTTTAGTGATCATCTCCAGATTATGCATAGAATGATTTGTAGAAGCAGGTTTACATAGCATCGCGAAATAATAGATTCAGCCTAGCAAAACAGCAACAGCAAGTACCCTACTTAACAAGCTCGATTCACTCACCACAAGTCATTGCATGACAAGATACGCATAGCATCATCAATAAGACATGTTTGTGAAACAAAACAAGTCAAGAACAAGTTCATAGCATGCAAGGATCAACTATAACAACCTTGGCAAAATTGAATAACATGTAAACACTCTGCCAGGAAACATTTTCAAGCAAAAGTAGAGCATGAAAATGACATGCTAGACTACTCCATAATTTCAAACAGGGGCATGAATGGATAGGCAATAACCACATGTTCAAAACAACCTTACTGAAGTATCTCAAAATAAGCATGGATTTCTCTCTAGCAACATGTTTACATGGCATCAAAATAACAGCAGAACAGGGACCAAAATCAGCAACATCACGATGCCTAGTTTGCATGCTTTTGCTAGTCACCACATTGATCACAAAAATACATGGTAAGCACCTCTGTAAAGAAGACATAGCATAGATTAAAACACATGTAGACATCAACCTCATAAGATGCACACATCAATCATGGCAAAAATGACAAAAGAGCTAGTTCTGTTAACAGACAGCAGAAAACATCATGAAGCACTCTTACAACGATTATTCAGGCATCAAGATGGGATCAAATGAATATGATGCAATGGAACTAAATGATGTACTCATTGAGACTAACAAATTGACATATTACACGCACAAAATGGAGCTACAGATGCATAGATACGGCATGACGAACCTGGCATGAAAATTACTGCAGACTCGGGGACTTAGTGGAATTCTCACCCCGCGAAAAGTCAACCCGGGACGAGGAGATCCCGGGACGGAGCAGATCCGGGACGGGGCACGCGTTTGGTTGGCTGGGCGGGTGGATCTCATCCACTCCCTTGGATCCGGCCGGACCTCCGGCGAGGGCGAACTCCAGCGACGACAGGGACGACGAGGAGGCGCGGGGCCGGCGAGGGGCGGCACCGGACGAGGTGGCGGCGTGGAGCTTTGGCTCCGGCGAGGGGAGTTGTGCGGCGAGGGCGGCAGAGGCAGGCCGGCCGACGGCGGGGCTGACGCGGGCTGCGACGGGGCTGACGCGGCCGGCGCGGGAGGCGGCGGGGCGCGGCGCCCAAGGCGCGGCGCCCAGGGCGCGGGGCCGGCTCGGCTCCGG